>NC_059339.1:82691886-82991886 GCF_018350155.1 Leopardus geoffroyi | reverse complement strand
GATCCTGGGAACCTGGTAACCTCCTGTTTTCTTTCTGGTTACCACGAATAGTGGAATGTGAGCGTGGTGAACAGTCATTGAGCTGTATATGCTTGTGCCAAAAATGCTTAGCTATTAAAAAAATCGAAAAGATCTAAAGGGTCATGTGTGTGCTGCAGCATGGGGGCTGAGGTAGCAGGCTGGGAAGCTGAATCTGAGCGCAGACGTTTCTGAGGGTGCTCCGGGGGTCTACACCCTGGGGTGTAGGAGGGGGACGAACTGGATTGAATGGAGTAACATGGTGAGCTGTGATGCGCAGTGAAGGACTCAGCAGCCCTGTGTGGGAGGGACTGAAAAGGCTGGAAGGTGACTCTCAGATGATGGGGAATAAATCTTCATTCCAGGGGTTTGGGGAGGGGGGCACTCTGGGTGACAAGTCATAATAGCTACTGCAGAGAGAATTCCTTCTGAGGACTTGAAGAAAATAAAATGTGAAAGGGAAGCCGATCATTAAACAACATTAAAATAAGAAGGTCTCCCATCTGACCATCCTAAATTCTCGGGGAAAGCCTTCCCTATAAGGAACCCTAATCTCTCATGGGGCAGTTTGAAATTTGTTTAAATGTGGCATCTAAAAGCTGAATAGCTGCTGGAAAAGGAAAACTACTTCTCCCCTTTCGAAGCTAGCACTATAATCTACAGCCCAGCACAAAAGATTTTTAAATTGCTGAGCTAAACGTTTCAATTTCACAAAGGCTTTTTCATTCTCTCTTAACTCGTAGAAACCTTTGAAAGAATTCAGCGGGGGGGTAGCAAGCTTCTTTCGTTTGTCATATTTATCATGGTAAGAAATGAGACACATTAGAGAACAGAAAAATCACCTTCTTAGGCAATTTAGCGAGGTTGAGACTTAATATTTCCCCTTATTCTAAAATGGATATTTGGACATTTTTGTTGCAATGGATCATTTGGCAGTGATCAGAGACATGGATGAAACTGATGAAATGGCTGTTATGGTTTGTTTCCTTAAGGTTGATTCAGATGGTGAAGAATGCCTCAAATATTTACTTTTGAGTAAATGTGTGTATGCATATTAATTACTCTGCCTGTTATCATCATAAATCATCCTTTCCACAAATGACACATTCTTCACACTAATAAGTGAAAATTACAACAAACAAACTAATCTCTATCAGGCAAGCACTTGATGACTTAGTAAGTTAAATGAAGCCAAGCCCTATGTATATTTCTACAACTGTCTGGATTATTTTGTTCCATATCCCAAAACCACCTACATCTTAGACCACAGGGAAATTCTATTATTCTTAAATATCCTTATTTAAGGAAAGTGGGAAATACACTTTCACTTGTAAAAGGCCAGGCTATGGTGTAAGCAAATTAATCGAACCTGAGTAAAACAGAACTTTGGTAAACTAAAGCTTTTCTACCTCCCTAGACTTAACCTGGCCAAAGTCATATCAGGTGATACCTTCCCTTCTTTTGAATTTGTACATATTCCTAGGAGTCAGGAATAGTTTTCCACATTTAAGAATCTTTCCATGTATGAAGGTGATGGTCATTAACTGAAAGCTTACACTTTGCCACTTACACTTAGGTACCTTCCTAAGTTTTTATATTCCTCGACCATTAAATCCTCCCAAACTCCTATAGGGTAGGTTTCTCTTTTATATCTGTTTTAAAGATAAACTCACCAAGAAGTAACAATACCTGGTTCAGGTGTCCTCACAAGCAGGGAGTCCTGGAGGGATTCGAACCCAGGCACCATCTGGGCAGCAGGGTCTCTGTACTTTGCTCGTGAACTACATTGCTTTTGCTTAAAAAGTCCTTGGAAAAGTCGTCTTCAAGTAATTCTTCATCAGCTGAATTTTTCCTTGATGGTATTTCCACATTAGTTCTGTAGAGTGAAAGACCTGTTCCCTGCTATTGGCGGTGACAGAGGAGACAATGCGGAGTCTCCTGCTGAGGGGGAGACTGGGGAGGGCACACCAGAGTCCTGGGATGCGTTCCACCAGGCTTCTCCAAGGCATGGAACCGGAGCTCTAACTGCGTCCCGTCTCAGGGTCATGATCACCATCAAGCGACATGTTGTTTTCAAACACATGATCTCTTGGTAGGTGGAGGCCTCACGACTTGTAATCACTTGCATGATTAGATGCTCTTTAGTTCCCGTCCTGAAGGTGGTAATACAGCTTGTACTTTTTACGTAACAACCGCTGCCTGCTGGTTTCCCCGGAGAAGGAAAGGAGAAGATCCCAGATGAGCTGGGGATTCAGCAGACGCCTTTCAAGTGAGAAATTCAGAGCCTCATTTTCTTTTGTTCTCCCAAAGCACTCTGCAGCATGGTCCCCAGCATCCTAGGAATCACAGTTTTAAACAAGAAACCTACAAGAATTACTCTAAACGAAGACATAATATTTATTATGATTTTTTGGGGGGAAGGCAAGCAAGTATTATAAATTACACTTTTCCTTACTGTACTGTCTCGGCTTCATCATCATCGTCACTGATTTTCCTGGCTCGGGCACGTGTAACGAAGAAAGAATAAGATCGCTCTCAAAATCAATATATGGTTCTCATACAAACATGCAGAGTAAATTGAGTTGGCCTAGACCGAGTGAAAATCGTGGCTTTCTAGAGGGCTGAATTTGCATGTTTAGGAAAATAATGAAAAATAAAAAGTCCATTTCATCTTCTTTCTTTTCCCAATTTAATTTGCAAGAAATAAATAATTCTTAATATAAATCATCATGTTTTCCTTACTGCCCAGAATCTAACGAATCCCACGATCAAATTGTAAACACAGTCTGAAAATAAAGGATAGTTTTCCAGCTTATTTATTCACATTGTCCATGTATTTCTTTGTTGTCATTGTTTAATTTTTAGCTTCTTGCGAAATGTGAGTTCAAATATGTTTTAGAAAGAGGTAAGGGATAAACAAAAAATACTTAGATTTTTTTAAATTTTTTTTTTAACATTTATTTATTTTTGAGACAGAGAGAGACAGAGCATGAACAGGGGAGGAGCAGAGAGAGAGGGAGACACAGAATCGGAAACAGGCTCCAGGCTCTGAGCCATCAGCACAGAGCCCGATGCGGGGCTCAAACTCACAGACTGTGAGATCATGACCTGAGCCGAAGTCAGACGCTTAATCGACCAAGCCACACAGGCGCCCCAAAAATACTTAGATTTAAGAAGCCGATAGGCAGAAAAGCTAAATAAAATACACTTTGGATATGAAAATTGTACTTGGGTATATAGAGAGATCATAATTACACAATATTTATGTTCATATTCTGGGAGCAAAACTTGTGCTACTTTAGTTGAGATGCAGGTGTAAATATAAATACAAAAACCATACAACCCTGATTATGTCCGTTTTCCTTCCAATTATACTGTTCTGCGTTAGCCACATATGCCACTTTTATGCTGAAAATACAGTCATTGTAGCTATCAAATAAATTTCAATAGATGCAGGTTATTGGAGAGAACAAATATGTTCTTTTTATGTTAGGTTCACCATCACTGCTAATCAAAAAATAATGACTTTTGCTTATCGTACCAAAGAATTGTTAATATAGTCAGTGGGAAAAAAAAAAAACTTGAAATGTCATAAAGCTGGTAAAATGGAAAAGCGGTGGAATCCGTAGTAGGGCAGCACTGAGTGCGGGGGCCTTGCAAGCAGAGAGCAGAGAGGGCTCCTCATGAGCTTGATCGTCCAAAGCTCTTTGGAGATTGAGACCAAGAATAAGCCTAGAAGATGGCTCGAATTAAAGCAGATGGGATCAGGAAATCTGTCAGCACGACTGCAGAAGTTGGAATGTCTAAGTTTTAAACAGTTCATGTGACAGCACAGTGAGGAAACCGGTGAGAACAGAGTCCCCCTTGGAGAAATGGCAATTATGTACACAAAAGTAAAACTTTTTCGTATTCCATGCTTGCATCTGGACCCAAACTTTTTCTCCATCTGTTTCTGGGGAGAGAGAGCCTCTTTAATCTCAAAGCCTATTTTTTTTTTCCTCATGTGTTCTGTGCCTGTGAACAAGGGATGAATGTACTGTGCCTCAGTTTCCTCAGGTATAAAATAGGAATGGCAGTGTCTAATTCGCAGGGATGCTGTGACATTCACATGTGTCACTTTATGCAGAAGTACTTAGCATGGTATCTGGCATATAGGAAGCCGTTAGTAAACATCAGCCAATATTATGTCAACGCTAAGTAAGAAGCACCTTGAGCTCACATATATTTGCAAGTACAGCGACCCCTAGGAGTTCACTTTCACAGGCGTGCCTTTTCCACCTGGTCTTCAAATTTTGACTACTTTGAGCATCTTGAACTATTTTTGACTAAGCTTCTTATATTAATTCCATTATGGTTAACATATAGTGTTAGATTAGTTGCAGGTGCGCAATGGAGCAATTCAACAATTCTATACGTTATTCAGTATTCATCATGACAGGTGTGCTCTTAATCCCCATTCACCTATTTTACTCACCCCCCACTCACTTCCCCTCTGGTAACCATTAGTTGGTTCTCTGTAGTTAAGAGTCTCTTCTTTGGTCTCTCTCTTATTTTGTTCATTTGTTTTGTTTGTTAAATTCCACACATGAGTGAAATCATGTGCTCTTTGCCTTTCTCTGACAGACTTATTTCACTTAGCATTATACTCTTTAGATCCATCATGTTGTTGCAAATGGCAAGATTTCAACCTATATTTCTGGCTCAATAATATCCCATTATGTGATAGAGATCTGTCTGTCTGGATTGGATAGGTCATTTGAAAATATCTCCTTCCATTCATTAGGTTGCCTTTTAGTTTTGTTGTTTTCTTCACTGTGCAGAAGCTTTTAATTTTGATGTAGTCCTAATCATTTATTTTCGTGTTTCTTTCCCTTGCCTCAGAAGACATATCTGGAAAAATGTTGCAACAGCAGATAACAGAGAAATTGCTGTCTGTGCTCTCTTCTAGGATTTTTATGGTTTCAGGTCTCACAGTTAGGTTAGATGGACTTCAGTCCGTCTTGAGTTTATTTTCTGTGTCGCATGAAAGAAAATGGTCCAGTTTCACTCTTTTGAATGTTGCTGTCCAGTTTTCCCAGCACAATTTGTTGAAGAGACGTTTTCCATTGTATACTCATTCCTCCTTTGTCAAAGATTAATGGACCATATAATTGTGGGATTCTTTCTGGGTCTTCTATTCTGTTCCATTTATCTATGTGTCTATTTCTGTGCCAATACCATGCTGTTTTGATTACTACAGCTTTGTAGTATATCTTGATGTCTGAAATTGGGATACATCCAGTTGTGTTTTTCTTTTTGAAGATTACTGTGGCTATTTGGGGTCTTTTGTGGTTTAAGATGGTTTGTTCTAGTTGTGTGAAAAATGCTGTTGATATTTTGAGGGGGATCGCATTAAATCTGTAGGCTGCTTTGGATAGTAGAGACATTTTAACAATGTTTGTTATTCAAAACCATGTGCATGGAATGTCTTTCCATTTCTTTTCATCCTCTTCAACTCCTTTCATCCATGTTTTATAGTTGTTGGAGTACAGGTTTTTCACCTCTTTGGTTAAGTTTATTACTAGATATTTTATAGTTTTTGGTGTAATTGTAAATTGGATTGTTTTCTTTTTTAAAAAATGTTTAATGTTCATTTATTCATTTTTTTTGAAAGAGAGAGACAGACAGACAGAGCATGGGTGAGGGAGGGGCAGAGAGAGAGGGAGATACAGGATCACAGAATCTGAATCAGTCTCCAGGATCTGAGCTCTCAGCACAGAGTCCAACCTGGGGTTCGAACTCATGAACCGTGAGATCCTGACCTGAGCCGAAGTCAGATACTTAATCCACTGAGCCACCGAGGTGCCCCTGCACTGTTTTCATTACTTCTCTTTCGCTGCTTCATTATTAGTGTATAGGAATGCAACAGATTTCTGAACATTGATTTTTGTACCCCATGACTTCAATAAATTCATTTATCAATTCTAGTAATTTTTCGGTTGAGTCTTTCGGGTTTTCTGTATATAGTATCAAGGCATGTGCGAATAGTCGAAGTTGTACTTCTTCCCAACCAATCAGGAGGTCTTTTACTTCTTTTGTCTGATTGCTGTGGCTAAGACTTCAAGTACTATGATGAATAAAAGTGGTGAGAGCGGACATCCTTGTCTTGATCCTGACCTTAGGAGGAAAGCTCTCAGTTCTCCCCATTGAGGATGATATTCCCGGAGGGTTTTTCATATATGCCCCTTATTATGCTGAGGTATGTTGCCTTTAGACCTGCTTTGTTCAGGGTTTTTCTTATCATGAATGAGTCTTTTACTTTGTCAAATGCTTTTTTTGTTTTCTGCATCCGTGAGCATCTTATACTTTCAACACTATGCGTAAAGGTTATTCACCCATTATTGCTTAGCTGCAAATTGTCCTTCTGTGAAAATATCTGTGATTTATCTTGATGACAAAGACCCATGTTCTTCAAATACTACTGCATGTATTATATTTGGTCTTGAGGTTAGTTGAAATAAAGATGTAAGGCGATGTTTATTTAGTATCACTCACTGGTTTACTTGGACAGAATCTATGGTCCTTCCTTTGCCTATAAGGGCATTCCTGGTCTCCTTGTTGCTTTACTTCTCCCGCTTCATTTTTATTAAAGTGTCATTAAGCCCCTGCAAGGTTCCCAGTTCATCCTGCTTTGAGAACCCATAACACGTAGAGCCACTTGGCGTAAGCAAAAGCTGTCATGGCCCATGCTTCAAAATATGACACAGTGTAGGTGAGTGTGAAGGAGAGACAGGAAGTGGAGAACAGCACATATATCAGTGCAAATATTTTTGTGCTGGAGAGGCACGTGATATCGTGAAGGCTGATAATAGAGAAGATTAACTTAATCGTTTAAATAAATCCGTCAGGTAAACAAGACAGATATTATCAACTCTTTTAAAGATAATGAATCATAGATTGAAAACATATGGTCTTACTAGAAATCAAAGCAATGCAAATTAAAATAATGAAATACTATTCTTCATATAATTAGGAGAATTGGCAGGTAATATTAAATGATGGAGAGGCAGCCATGTGACACTGTCTCCTGGACTTGGGAAGCAATTGATTGTATGTGTCATGAACTTTCAAAGTCCTTATAGATGTCTAGCAGCCTGTCAATGGTAGAAAATACATTTTGTGCAGGCATCATGTATATTTTTTAATGTTTATGTATTTTGAGGGAGAGAGGGAGCGAGGGAGAAGGAGAGAGAGAAAGAGAGACAGACAGACAAACACCATGAGCTGGGAAGGGGCAGAGAGAGAGGGAGAGAGAGAATACCAAGCAAGCTTCACACTCAGCATGGAGCCTGACATGGGGCTCGATCCCACGACTGTGAGCTCATGACCTGAGCTGAAAGCAAGAGTCGGCTGCTTAACCGAGGGAGCTACCCAGGCACCCCAAACATCCCGTCTTTCGGTGTTATTTACAATAGCACAACTTTAATAACTGAATTCAGCAACGAATAAATGATTAAGCAAATTGCGCTACACCCAAATGATAGTCGATTCACATTTCAATTTTAATGTTAACTAATGAAAATAGAAACCACTCATCATGTTAGGCAAAAAAAAAAAAATGTTGAAAATCTATATCCACAGTATAATATTCGTTGTGTGTAATTACTAGAGGCGAATATACCAAAATGATGGTGGTAGTTATCTCTAGGCAAAGAGATCATCCACGTCTTTTATTTTTCAGTTTTCATTTTCCATATTTCAAATTTTTGGTAACTAATGCATTATTTATAGACCATGACACAAACACCATATCATACACGTACTTGAAGTTCTTTATTAGGGAACACGTGATCAGCATACAGGCGGCGTGGATATAAATGGTGACCGCATCCACGAGGGAAGCCATGTTGAAAGGAGATCAATTCATCCTGACAGATAAGCCCCAAGTCTATCAGCAGTTCCCATCTTTGATAGTTGGGTGGTCCTGGGTCATTAGCAGTGAGGCTTAAAGACGCTAACAAGACATACTGGAAACAAAGTTTTTGAATTATTAGTGAAACTCCAAGGGCAGAATCAAATGATTCAATGGAACTCGTAATCTTAGAAAAGACTAATAACGAATACTAAATTTTAATGAAGTCCACAGTATCACTGAAATGCATCATCCCATTTGCCGTTAACCTTTCTGATATGCTACTCGGAGGCCTTTAAATTCTTAGGACAGGGTGCCATTTAATACCAAGGACAAGCAACTGTTTCATTTACGTGAGCACAGTAACGGGCATATGGTAGAGGAAGAAAGGTGAGGGATATATGTGAAGAAACCTAGAAAATTCAGAGGAAATTATCAGCGGGAAAAAAGCAAGTGAGGGAGTACTTTTCACAGAACTTAGCATGCTCGTGATACTCCTGTACGTGTTTCAGATATAACACATCTTTTTGAAAAACAGTGCAATTTTTCAACTGAATAATTCTCTTACAGATATCTGACAAGCAACATGGTAATCAAATTGCACAAAAATCTCTTCGAGTGTTTATTCAAATGAAAACAAAATCATTTAAAATCTCAGGAGAAGTCCTGCAAGGGGGGCAATTCAGGTGTGAGGTCTGAGCTAGGATGCAAACTGTCAGAACCTGGCAGGGTTGAAAAGGGTGATTTTGCAACGTCTCCTCTAACACATCTCATGGCAACAGAATACTGTGACTGTCAAAGTTACACGCCACAGCCCCGGGTCAGGATGAGCCAGGTGGCCTAGGAGCATGCTAGGTGAATCAAAAACACAGGGCACTAGTCCACACAGAAGTACGAGTTTCGAGTGGATTTTATTTTTAGCTTTGTAGTTATTGTAACGGTCCTGAGAATCCAGAGGCAACGCTCCAGTTGAGAGGAAAATCAGTGCACTAATAATCCTCTGCTCTCTGGGACTCTCAGTCCTTCCCCAGCCAGGGCATCCGATCCATCCTGGGGCCAGGTGCTTTGCTGAGTCCTGGGGACTCCGTCCAACGCCTGCTTCCTCAAACAAGGTGATTTGTGGTCTCTCACCGTTGTAACAACCTCCCACAAGAGCAGGGCTTGAAAACAACACAGATATGTTACCTCACAGCTTGTGTGGGTCAGAAGTCTGGTGACCTCGAGAGGATCCTCTATTTAGCATCTCACAAAGCCTGAAATCAAGGAGTTGGCAAGATCGGGATCCTCACTGGAGTCGGTGGGACAGAATCTGCTATCAAGTTCATTCAGGCTCCAGGGAGGCTCCTGTCCTTGCTGACCTTCATAATGCTTGCTAGTCTTTGCTCTTAGAAATTATCCCCATCCGCTGTGGAGGAGCTCCATCCAGGAGTGGGGGACAAGACCTTCTCATGCTTCAAATCTCTCTGATTTCTCCTTTTGCCCCATCTCTCTGACTTGAGCCGGAGGAAATTCTTTCTCTCTCTCTCTCTCTCTCTCTTTTTTAGAACTTCTATGATTATCCATGATAATCTCACTATTGGAAGTATGTAAGCTTCATTGCCTACGCAAAATTGTTTTTGTCATTTAAGGTGATGTATTCAGAGGTTCCAGAGATTAGGACACAGATACCTTCAGGAGGCCATTCTGTTTACAGCACTAAGATACTGGATGGGTGTCAGATAACTTATTATTGACGTTCTGGTGTGTGTGTGTGTGTGTGTGTGTGTGTGTGTATGTGCGCACGCGCACTCAATTTACAAATAATTAAATAATTAGAATGGATTGAGGAAATTCAACCAGTCTTATAATGTTTTGAAACTCTTCAGAATAGCTTTAATTGCTTGGTCATTTATGATTTACCACACAAATTATAAATCCCTCAAATCCATCAGAGCCATGGGATTTCAGAGAAAACTTACTACATTTGCTCTGTTTCATTTGTCAGGAGGCTGACAAAACTAACAAGCTGACGAGAATTATTCAACCCAGAGTAGCTACTTTTTGGTCATTAAATTCAAGAAGCCAGGCGTATATTAATAACCGATATTTTATTAATTTCTCTCCACCACAGAACACAAAATCTTTTCCAGATTAGTCAAATATATTAAAGGACGGGCTGACATGGATCCAGTTTGTAAAGATTGTCTACTTTTGATCATAGAGACCATTTCTGTAATGCCTGACCAAGGACCCTGACTCCATACATCATTCGTGTTGGGCCATGCATGCTAGACCATATGGTTTATGTGCTGTCATGGGAAGGTGTGCCTCTCTCTCTGGAACTGACCCCCTACTCAGAATCTTAAGACCTTCTTACCGAGTGTCTTAGCATCAGTTCAGCCTTGCTTTGACCTCTCCTGTGTTCTAACAGTAATTGAGTCCCTGCTTTTTTTTCTCTTTGAAGAAGCTATGCCTTCAAATTAAATTTTGAAAGACTAGCATTTCAGAATGTTTTCTCATGTTAGCATCCTGCCCATGTTAATTTCCTATTATTACTTTATCATATGACCACAAATGTAGTGACTTACAACAATACGAAATTATTTTCTTTTAATTCTGGATATTAGAAGGTCAAAATGTGTTCCGCTGGGCAAAGATCAAATTGTTAGCAGGGCTAGATACCTTTCTAGAAACTCTAGGTGAAAATCCTATCTTTTCCAGGCTTGAGTGGCAACCCATATTCCCTTCCTCATGGACTTCAAAACTAGCAAAGTCCGGTGATGTGAATCTTTCTTAGAGCACATCACTCTGACGCCTGCCACTGTCTCCATCTTTCACATTGAAGAACCCTTGTGATTATATTGGACCCATCAGTATAATCTAGAATAATCTCCCTATTTTAAGGTCAGCTAGTCAGACACTTCAATTTCATCTACTGCCTCAACTCCCCATGGTCATATAACCTAACACGTTTATAGGTGTTGGGGATTTGAACATGGGCATCTTTGGGAGACCATTATTCAGCCTTCCAAACAAGTGTTAGGACACTTTATGGTAACAAATTTATCTGAAGATATCACCATGAATAAGATAATTGCCTGTAATAAAAACTGTGTTTTCAAAGAAAAATATGTAAAATTTATGTTAAAAATCCATCACAATTCAATACTTTGTCTATAACCATCCCTTAACCTTTACTTCACTGGGCTTTTCTTTCTAGGGTAGACCAGCATCCTTTTATACCTCCAAGTTATCCAGCTCAGTTTCCTCCCACACACTTGAGGGAACGGACATTTATCCACTCATAAACTTTGTAAATATATATTTTTGTAAAAATATCAAAACTTGGCAGTTTTTTATATTACTCAAAATGATTAAAATTGAGCAACTCTCTTGGGATTTTCCTTATCTTCCAAATTCCAGATAGATGCCTTTCTCTGTCATTATCTTTTAAACACCTAACCATCAGGATGTTACAATGATCCTCTCTCACATATGCCTGAAGCTATTTTAACTCATTCTCTCAAAGGAGGCAAAAAAAGACCTTTAAGAACACAGACCACTCTTTTTCATTGTCTAGTAGGGTAAGAAATCAGTCATAATAACATTTTATACATTGTATTTGGGATAGGAGGATTGGTTTACAATGACCTTAGAAATAGGAATAGAGAAGATTCATATTTGAGCTGTAATTCACATATGTACTAAAATCTAATTATTAAAGTATAAGCCTGGTGTACCATTCATAAAAACATGAGTGAGTATACATTGCACAATCAGCAGAAACCGAAGACACTAGTTTTTCTAATTACATTTAACCAATGGTAATTATCATTTAAAAAGCAAAAGTAGGACATTTTAATAAACACCTCAAGACTGTAGTTACAGTGCACTGATAGGAGTTCCTAAAATTTCCAGGGTCTGCTCTCTACCTATCCATCCATCCATCCATCCATCCATCCATCCATCCATCCATCTGCAGTGAGAGTCACACACCTGCTAATACTTGTATGGGAACCAAAACTGATAGAAGAATGCTGATTTAGAATACTCAGTAAACATATATTTAAACACTCCACAATTATGAACACCTAATTTAATTGACCTTTAAGGGGCGCGTGGGTGGCGCAGTCGGTTAAGCGTCCGACTTCAGCCAGGTCACGATCTCGCGGTCCGGGAGTTCGAGCCCCGCGTCGGGCTCTGGGCTGATGGCTCAGAGCCTGGAGCCTGTTTCTGATTCTGTGTCTCCCTCTCTCTGCCCCTCCCCCGTTCATGCTCTGTCTCTCTCTGTCCCAAAAAATAAATAAAAACGTTGAAAAAAATTTTTTTAATTGACCTTTTTAAAAACTCATTTGCTTTAGATTTAGTAAAGAGCCAATAGTTACAGATGAAAGTGGATTTTTGTGAGGCACCTGGGTGGCCTAGTCGGTTGGGTGTCTGACTTCAGCTCAGGTCCTGACCTCATGGTTTGTGTGTTTGAGCCCTGCGTTGGGCTCTATGCCGACAGCCCGGAGCCTGGAGCCTGCTTCGAAGTCTGTGTTTCCCTCTTTCTCTGCCCCTCCCCCACTCACGTTCTGTTGCTCTCTCTCCTTCAAAACTAAACATTTGAAAAGTTTTAAACATTTTTTATTTAAAATTTTTATTTAAAATGTATTGTTATTTAAAATTATTAAAGATGTATTGTTATTTAAAATTTTTATTTAAAATGCATTATTACATTTTTTTTAAATTTAAAAACAATTTTTTAAAGTGAATTTTTGTGAATATATTCAAAACAAAAAGGATCAATTCATATTTTGGGCCACTTAATGGCATAGTAACAGAATATCCATTGCCAGTGGTATGCATGAAAACTCGCTCTCTGAAGTATAAAAGCACTGACTTGTACCATTTAGTTATTCCCATGGTAAAATGCACTTTTGCCAGGTCCGAATTTCTGCTAGCCACATGACATCACTGAACAGAGGACTAAAAAGACATGCACGGAATCTGCTCTCCTGAGCTGATCGGAGCCAGCCTGTAGCCAGGTATCACGCATTGAAAACATTGTTCTGTAGTCAGTGCGTATCCATCACAATCAAATCCCAGTGTCAAACAGACTGGATTAATGGTGCAGCTCTCACCTACGATATCAATTAAACACCCTCTGGAAAGCAGTTAACTCATCTATTCAATGAGGATAATAATACCTTCTTAATATATTTGTTGTGCAAATTCAATTACGTAACATATGTGAAGCATACTATCCACTGAATACATTAACAACGTCATCATCATTGTTGCAAATCTTTTCTAGAGAATCCTAGACTGTGCGACCTCATCGCTAGCATATCAAAGACAAGTCCTGTAGAATACGATGCTCCCAACCAAAGAGCGCGACGTACAAAAAATTCATGCGGCTTCAAGACTAACGCAACATGCACACCTAGAGATACAGTGCAGCCCCTTCACAAAAACCACTCTACATGTGCATTTCATAGCTAATTTTAACACACACACACAGAGAAAAGGATGACAAATGTAAGCACATGGCTATTTATAAACACCTTGTCTCTACACAGTTTGAATTGTTACTCTAAAATATAGGGAAGTTTTACTTAGCAAAGACATTTAGATTAAATGCTTCAGAAATGATTTCCTTCCAGCCACAAAAAGAAAAAAAGTCATGAAGTATTTTCAAAACCATCTTTTAATACAAAGAACCTCAAAGAAACATACTATTGTGCTTGAAAAAAATAAAACCTTATAGTCTGTATTTCACAAAGTTGACTAACTTCTTTGCCTAGGAGTAAATGGCATTTTCTTATAAAAGTAAGGGTGACATCTATAAAAATGTTTAAATTTCAAATTATCCCAACTTGAAATCTGGATGCCATCCATATAATTATAATATATACAGATATATAACATTTATTATTAATCTGTATGGAATATAAATGTATATTAATCTAGATATATGTAGTTATATGAATATATAGATATATGTACAGATATATGTAGTTATAATCTGGTTGCTATAATATAATATGCCATATTGAAATATAATAAGTGTAAGAGAAACAGATACTTATTTGTGTATTGGTGAGGCATGGAAGGCTATGTTCTGTTTTTCTGAAATCTCACCATGTGGGTCTAGATTCATTTCTTTTCCCAAAAATTTTAATACATGACTTGTAAGGTTTCTTTCATTCTAGAAGGTTTAGACCTGGTACTGATTAGTTGAATAAAGCCTAATATCAAGCCATTAATAATTTGTCCAATACTCTTAATTGCAGAAAATGTGTATTTGTATGTACATGTACCTATCACAATCCAAATCTATTCCATTTCAAATCTAACAAATAATGAGTTCAGATGCTCTGTTTTGATCGCAATGAATATGTTTAATTGTCCTTGATTCCTGAATTTTATGTTAATTTTTTTAAGTTTATTTATTTTGAGGGAGGAAGAGAGAGAGAGAGAGAGAGAGAGAGATTGAGAGAGAACGTGTGCATATGAGCTAGGGAGGGGGAGAGAGGGAGAGAAAAAATACCAAGCAGGCTCTGGGCTGTTAGTGCAAAGCTCAACATGGGGCTTGATCTCATGAATTGTGAGATCATGACCTGAGCTAAAATCAAGGGTTGGATGCTTACCGGACTGAACCACCTAGATGCCCAGATTCCTGAATTTTAAATAGTATGTAGTCAGAGCTAAAGATACCTAGCAATTCACTTAAAAATGTATTTGGTCCCGGGGCGCCTGGATGGCTCAGTCGGTTAAGCGGCCGACTTTAGCTCAAGTCACGATCTCGCGGTCCGTGAGTTCGAGCCCTGCGTCGGGCTCTGGGCTGATGGCTCAGAGCCTGGAGCCTGCTTGCGATTCTATGTCTCCCTCTCTCTCTGCCCCTCCCCCGTTCATGCTGTGTCTCTCTCTGTCTCAAAAAAATAAAAACGTTAAAAAAAATAAAAAAATAAAAATGTATTTGGTCCCAAATTTGAATAGTGATTCCTAAACTACAGGTGATAATAATGATAATAATAATAATAATAACAACAACAACAGCAACAATAGCAAAATAATCTTTATTATTAGTTGCTGTATGTAAACACTATGTCAAATACTTATTATCTTGAAATCCTATAATTTAGTGGTTATTGTTGTGAAAACAACCACAAAGCAGGGTGAAGTAATTTTTCAGTGGTGACACGGACAAGTGACAGGGCTGTTTCAATCCTCAGGTGTGTGTAACTTCAACATAAATAATAGAAAACACTGAGCTGGGTTGTCTCTCATTTCTGTCATACAATCTGGAAGATTCACGTCATGTGTTAATACTCACCTGTTCTAAACTATCCTTTAAGCACCGATCACATACTTTTTTAGTGACTTTGGCAGTCTCTGCTCTTTTGAGGCTTAGAACTAAGTAGAAAGTAGACACAAGTTAAGAAACAACCAAAATTCCGAGTGATGAGAGAGAAAGTCAGGTTGAAGTGGGATCATCTTTATCAGATTTGTAAGTTTGTTCAGCCGCCTCCCAAAGAAAGTGACTTTCCAGTTCAGTTTTGAAAGATAAGTAGAAATGAAGCAACGCGGTAATGGTAAGGGATCTTCGGTAAACAAAATAGGAGCTAAAGAGCAGAAATGTATGAGATGAGATCACCTGACTCGTTCCTAGACTGTTTCTGCCACGAATTATAAAAACAGAAAACACACTAGAGATTTCGGGTAAAGTATTTAATATAAAGATTCGCTAATTACAAAACATTCGGACTGCGTGAGCTTCCAAAAGGACAAGGGAGACTTCCAGGGATTTTAGAAAAGTAGACTGTCGTAATCTTTGCAAGAGCCCAACCCCAGGGATTTCAGGTGAGGCAGCACAGAAGTAGATACCTACGAGAGACAGCGTAGTCACTATTAAATCCGTCTGCTTTAGTCACTGTGAAATCTCGACCTGGTGTCTGCTGAATTTCACCCACATGCCAGCCGATGTCAGGAGAACATTGGTGGTTCTGGTTTCTGTTTCACTATCCCAATCTTTCGCCAGTGCCTTACATTGACAGTTTCTCTACTGGAACACTGCTGGCAGTGGTGTCTGAGAAATGTAGTTTCTAGCTCCTGAGTTACAGAAGAAGGGCTAATTACCAGTGTCAGGATAATTCTGAGTAACAGCAGACAGCCTCCAGCACGGGAGTCAAGGGTACCCGTGGGGCAGCGCTGGGAGAAGAGGTGGGGAAATCGCCAGAGCTGTCCACCTCATGGGCACGATATATTAAGGAGGTGAATTTTATTTCACTGCAGAAACTATAAAAACCCTCTGAAGGATTTTTAGCAGGAAATTGGCACTATATGATCAGATCTACATTAAAAACATAATTACAGGGCATCTAGGTGGCTCAGTTATTCAGCGCCCACTCGTGATTTCAGCTCAGGTCATGATTCCAGGGTCATGGGTTCTAGCCCTACATCCGGCTCCACCCTGAGGCCGGAGGCTGCTCGAGTTTCTCTCCCTCTCTCCCTCCCTCTCCCCTGCTCACCTGTTCTCTCTCTCTCTCTCTCTCTCTCTTTCTGAAATAAAAAAAATAAAATAAAAAAATAATTATGGAAGATTTCAGGATGAATTGGCTGGGCTGGGGTGTGGGGAAAGGGAAGCAGATAGGAATATTGGTAAAGATGCTATTCTAGCAATTGAATAGGTACAAAAACTAAATTATCATTAATGGTAATAGAGAAAAGGTAACATATCCCAGGTCTTATCAAGGAAAGAATGCGCCTGGCCTAGGGATTGGTGGATGAAGAGAGGAGCCTAGCGTTCAGGCTGTGTGTTGGATTGAGGTGTGTTTGCTTCGTCTCTCGCGGAGGTAATCAGGCTGAAGGTCCTGTGGCTACCAGGGGCATGTTCTTCTCTTGACTGACCACGTGAGCCGTGCAAGTCTTCCTCAACCTCTGTCTGGAGCCAGTCGCTCACATTACATTGGCTAAATGGCATCACGTGACTACGGCTTTAATTAATAGTTGAGTCACATAGGCTTCTCCTTTTTCATGAAAAGCACTGCAAAATCAGAGCAAAGTTATGGTCTCTAATTCTACCGAAACTGAGTGTTCAGAAAAATGATTTGACAAAGCACTACCAGTTTGCTCTATCAAATGGCTACACCAGGGGCGCCTGGGTGGCCCAGTTGGCTGGGCGGCCGACTTCGGCTTAGGTCGTGGTATCACGGTCCCTGAGTTCGAGCCCCGTGTCGCGCTCTGTGCTGACAGCTCAGAGCCTGAAGCCTGCTGCGGATTCTGCGTCTCCCTCTCTCTCTGCCCACCCCCAACTGGTGCTCTGTCTCTCTCAAAAAAATAAGTAAACATTAGAAAAAAAAATGTAAATGGCTACACCATTCCCATGGCTACCAGCAGTGCTGTGGGCCCCCGGCTTCCCTGCTTTTCCAGCAATACTTGGCCCGTCTGTCGTGTTTTTTACAATCGGAAGGGTATGGGTTGAAATCTGTATGTTTTAGCAAGCATGTGTTGATTGAAAATTAGTTGCGATGACTTTTATGTTTTGTTTGAATCATTTAGAGTTTGCCATTTATAAATTTAGGTTTTGACTCTTTTCTTGCTAATTTCCAGGACTTTTTTTTTTTTTTTTTTTTTGGATTCTAAATATTAGCTGTTCCTTTACCTTCCACGTGCACACGGCATCTTCTAAGCAGCTCTTGACATTTTAACCTTGTCTATACTATCCTTTTAAACAGCACTCTTTGATTTTGATATAATCAAATTCATTAATTTTTAGCTTTATGTAATAGGGTGGTTTTCTTTGTTTTTATCTTGTTTAGCAGTCCCATGTAATGTAGGGCACAAGGACATTCTTCAAGTAATATTACCTGTATGATAATACTTGTCACATTTAGATTTCTAATCCGTGTGGAGTCCAAAGTAAGAGTTAAGTTTTCATTTTCTCTTTGTGACAAACCAGTTTTCCCCCAGCACTTACTAGTTCATTCTTAGCATTTGATTTGGGGCTACTTTGTCATAAACTAAGTTATGGTAAAGTTGTATTTTCAAGTCATATCATGACTTTTCTGATTAAAACCTACAAAGCTTTTATGTACTTTTTAACATTTTTTTAACATTTTTACTCATTTTTGAGAGACAGAAAGAGATATAGTGCGAGTGGGGGAGGGGCAGACAGAGAGGGAGACACGGAATCTGAAGCAGGCTGCAGGCTCTGTGCTGTCAGCACAGAGCTCCATGCGGGGTTCGAACTCACGGACCGTGAGATCATGACCTGGGCTGAAGTTGGCTGCTTAACCAACTGAGCCACCCAGGGGCTCCTTTCATATACTTTAAATGACCAATTCTTTAACCTGTAACTTAGTCTTTACATATTTTGAAAACATCTACTTAGTTTGTCCTATGCATCAGAATTGAATACTCTCTCTGCCTTCATTCTTCTACTTGGCAGGTAGGACTTCATTGACCGGGTCATGACAAATGTCATGAAAGAGGAGAACCAGATTGCCATCAGAGTGTGATGGGGTGCTTCTGGGGGTCTGGGGGTCTGGGGTCAGGAAAGGCCACACTGTGGGAATGGCGTTTTACCTGAGAAGGCTAAGTAGAAGTAGGAAGTGGGCAAATGAGGGACAGAAGTTCAGGAAGCAGATTTCAAGCTGATGAAACACTGTTGTGAAGGCCTCAGAGGGCACGAAGGTTGTGGGCTCCTTCTCTAACACCGGTAAAACAACGAAAATGGCGGAAAGTCTCTTACTGTATGGAAGTGAAGGGTATCTTCTTTCCTTCTGGGCTCTGATCGTAGAAGTTCAGGGGGACTTTACATCTCTGGCTCCCATGGCTCATGAGGTGTCAACCTGTCTCATTTCAAACAAAAATGCATCACGACTGGAGTCAAATACTTGGATTATGCCGAGCAATAATCTTATATTTTCTCAATATCTGGGTGTCTATTTATAGGTCCCTTGCATAGGTAAATCCATATTTATTTTGCCGTTTAATTTTCCACAGAGCGTTTAAAACATTAGTTTTAAATACTAAATTATAGAACTATAGAATTATAAAAACAAACTTATAAAAAACAAATTCTAATGTTGAATTACCTTGAAAAGAAGCTTAAACATGAGTAATATTTAGCCCTTAATAAATTCCTGTGGTAATAATAAATAGATTAAATGAAACAATGATAATTCAGAGATTGCGGAACATATATAATGTTAACAAATAATTTATTCCAGGCCCAGAGATAAGCTAGAACTTGTTATAAATCATTGTATGCTTTAACGCATTATGTTTATACTTCAGATTCTAAAGAGAAATATCTAGATAACAGTCAACCACATGCATCCCCTTAGCACAGCCTTCACTTTTCTCCATTTCTATCTTCTGTTCTCAGTAATAAATTGATTGCTGCTCAGTTGAGCCACAGAATAGAGCACCGAGGGACCATGAGTACAAAGCGATGTTAGAAGGTCAGCATGAATCACAGCAACTAATTTGGACTTCCATACATGAAAAAAGATAAAAGAGACAACCTATTCATAATTTTCATATTATTCCAGAGTGGAGAACTAACAGATATAGACAAACTATTGATGTCATGCCAAGCATTTATTTTTCCAACCCATGAAAGTTGATATAAGCATAAGTTCTCATTTTATGTTGCTATGGCAGTCTTTGGAGAATGCACACAAAATGTGCTGCCAACCCATACACAGGAGAATTGAACTTGTGCCTTCAGAGGGAGAGAAGATAGGAAATGTGGCAATTGGCCAGAATCAAGGGCACGTAAGGTTAGAAATAGAAATACAGAATTGGGGTTTTAGAGACTTCAGCACTTGACAACATTTAGACGACCTAATTTTGAAACAAGAGACTAAAGGGAAGAAACCATCCACTGCCATTATTTATACATCACACTTCAAGGAATAGAGAAAAGTTAGTAGTAAAAAGAATATCTGAGCTAAAGTCAAACATGAAAACCAGAGGGCTTGCACTAGGGGTAGGATGAGGGCTGAAAGAATGCTATTTGTTTTTTTCTTTTCAAACAGAAGCGGTCACCCTGCAATATAAATGAGTAAGAGAAGCAATTAGCATAAAGAATTTTCAACTGTTGTTAAATGATCATAGTATTTGAAGGAGTCATAAAGTTTCGATCATTATATACGGCTCTTACATATTTTCAGTGCACTTCATGGTCATTAACTAGCAATTAGCAGCTAAAGTTTCTTACTCGAGGGAAATCGATGAAAATATGTTGTTTGGCCTCCTTACCATATGAAATCTCCTATGTAACTTAGCTTGTAGTTGATTTAATCCCTTGTTTTTCTCAGTATCTAGTGAAAGTCTAAACCTTTATGATTTGTACTGGTGTATTTACAGAAAGATTTAAAACATCCTTAAGAAGTGAGTGTTCAAACATCATTAAATATTTAATACTAAAGGGATGTTAAAAGTTCACATCTGTTCTGTGCACGTAGCACTAAAGAACACAGCGAAAACTCATTAAGACTGCAGAACCTAAGCACCACCACAAGTAAGAGAATCAGAAATTAAAATCATTGTAGCAGGGAAAACAATGACTAATGAAAATGCACCGATCGTTGCCTTGCAAGTAAACTGCTTTTACTGACAACCACAGAAACTCACCACAGGAGGTAGTGGGGGTAGAAAAGGAGAGACACCAACATGAACACGAAATCTCACGGCATCCATTTCAAGTATTACGTTGATTTACAGACAATGAAACTGATACCGAGAGATTCATTTAGTAGTCCAACAGAATAGTGAATGTCAGAACAATGATTCCAAGTTTCTCTGATTCGAAATGGACTCCTCGCCCCCTCGGTCTTCTGTTGGCACTATATCACCTCTGCCACTTTGTTACACGCATGAGGAGTGCTAACGCTGGGTCATGCTCTAAGGATTCTGTCCCCTGAAAACCATGGCATGTCTCCAAGCTTCTCTAATGTAAGCTTCCAAACAAATGTCCTCCAAGATGAGTGGAGTGATGGACTAAAAAAGAAAAACAAAATTATACTGCTGTTGAAAATTTTCCTTTGTGGCAAAGGATACGTGATTTTCCTATGCTGCCTGTGTTGTTTATACAGACAGGAACGCAGAGGCACATTCACATTGAAAACGGGAGAGTATATAGTGCTTCAGAAATGATTAGGCAACTCCCATGTGTAATTCACATCTATTAATTCTTGGAGTCTCTCAAACATGGCTTAATTCTTATTATCGTCCCTGTCGATTCATGCTCGTGCCATGTATCCGAGGGGATCCGCTGATGGATTGATCAGAGCTCCAATTTCTATAGCTATCGTTTCTCAGTATATTGAAAGCTACTAAGTCTTGGAATCAACTGTAGTAACATTACCATTTTATTACAGTATATTGAATTGGATTCTTTGAGATTCTTGTTTTCTAAATGAAGGAATAAATATAAACTATATCTGATAGGTAAAGAAAAGATCATTAACTTGTTAAAATAACTCTGACATAAGATATTATCTTAAAATAAAAAACTTATAGAATGATTTAGCTTTACCACTTTCACTGGGAAACTTTTTTTAAAATCTTATTTAGGGTACATTTAATAATAACAAATCCATGTATTTTAAATTGAACAGTTTCGTTATTACAGTTATTTCTATGTTAATATTTAAATATGCTCAATACAGGTTGATAAGAAGGTTAAATAATCGGTTTTAGGAAGAATTATAGTTATTGGTCCACTCTTTTGCTTAAAATGTTCAGAAACAACTATTCAAACTTATTTTGCAAGATGTGATATTTACTATATCCTCGGTGCCTATCCTACATCTTACATTTCATATCATAGAGTTTCATGTTTATAAAGACACATTTCCACCATATCTTTACGTTGGTTTGATACAAGGAGTTTTGTGTGCACCGTCAGTTACATAGGCTCATAAGGCTAATATCTGAATCAAATCAGTTAATAAATAGACACTTCCCGTGGTACTTCATTTTATGGCAGTCTCAAAATTGTTGAGTTACAAAGTAAGATTGTGTATAGCGGTAGTTCTCAAACTTTGGCTTGCTGAGAATCACCTGGAAGGCTTGTGAAAAGATAGTTGGGCCTTGCTCCAAGTTTCTGAAACATTAGGTCTGGAACAAGGTGCAGGGTGAGAGGGTTTGAAGCAAGTATTTGCATCCCTAATAAGTCCCAGAAGAAGACCTTGCTTCTGCTGAATGACCTTACTTTGAGAACCACGACAGTAGACAAGCCACTGAAGGTATTTAGCCTTGCGAGTTTCTGTAAAATATTTCACAACAAAATTTACGAAACCTATCATAGTAAAGTCATTGTGAACCCATATTAGAAAATATGATTTTAATTAAATTAAAATTTACAATGGAATTATTCCTCAAACCTTCACCATCAGGTGAAGACATGTTGTGATATGAACATATCAGCTAAGTATTTCTTTCAGCTGACCAGTCACATTTGAGGGGACCACATAGATGAGTCTTTTCTGGCCATGTGTTGGCTTTCAGATCTAATTTGTTCTAAGCTGGACCTAATTTGTTTTAAGCAGTGAGGCTAAAATGTTGGGATGCGTGAAACCCAAAAGTGCAAGTCGTATTCTATTCAACGTTTAGTCATTATGACGAAAGAAAGAAAGAAAGAAAGAAAGAAAGAAAGAAAGAAAGAAAGAAAGAAAGAAAGAAAGAAAGAATAAATAAGAAAGACAAAACAAAAATCACAATTATTCATTTACTTCTACTCTCTCTGAGATTTTTTTTTAATCTTATAACCTGACAGACTTTGGTCTTCTGTGACCTGTTGTATGAGTCTCTCACATCAGCTAACTTCTTGATTGGGAGATAAAAATGGCAGAACACAGAGAATAGATAAGACACAGGGGTTCAGCTGGCCATTCCCTCACATGTGTTTGACTATAATCAATATGGTAGAACTTGATGAAATAAGACTGTCTCAGCTTATCTTTGTTACAACGGAAGGAAGTGAAGGTAGATTTGAACAAAATATACTTGAATCGTTAAGGGAAAATATTAATGTGGTAAGTTTATTACTTTAAGGCGAACTTCTATAATTAATTTTTGTTTACAAATTTGGGGTTAGCAAATTAAAGGGAAAAAAACCTGCTAAAATCATTATTCAACAAAAGGATGAATGAAAAAAAACTAAAAATTTCCGTCGACCAAATAAATGGCAGATTATGAGTTAATTTTCGGGGAACTAGACCCAAAACAGAGAGATAGTGTTTAAGGCCCAGAACATACCTAATATGTAGCTGATCAGTATCATGGGAAATATAATTTAGTCTTAACGTGTAATCAGGAAGCTTCTAGTTTTCTTTTACAACTCTGTCCCTCTATTCCTGTTACTTGTGCAGATAGCTTCTATAATTTAAGGTTGTAGCTATGAATTCATGTCACCAGAATCACCCAGCTCCCTTTTTATATAGTCCTACAGTGTGAAAACATTTCAACACAATGAATATTACAGTGATGAGGGAAGCAACCCCAACATAGGTATTTGGCACTTCCTAGATGTGTGTTGTTCCCTTAAGTAGTGGTGGCCCATAAGCGGATTAGCAACAGATACTAATTATTAATTCCCAGTCATTTGCCTGGGCCAAGTGGGAATACATTTTATGGTACAAAACACCAAACTGTTTAACTGTAGTAGTTAGAGGAGTAACCAGTGACTTGAAACAAAGGCTAATGATAGTTCTGAAAATAGATCCAAAGCTAGCAGCTGGGGAAATGTGTGCAGATACAGTAAAAATATATACTATAACAACCCCAGCAGTATTAGAGAGTAAATTCCACATCTTTAGTAGCAGAGAAATTCAGATAAGTGTAGAAACCCCAGATGAATTTATATAGTTATCTCAAGTGTAGGAAGATGAATAAACATGATAAAAATAGAATTCCATGTACAGAAGAGTATGGCTCTTGGAGCCCCTTGATGGCAGAACTGACAAGCATGGAAGGGAGAAAGAAACTACTGAAATATTTACTTAGACATAAATGACTGCTATGTGGGTAAAATATACACGGATTCGTTGCAAGAAGGCTAAAACATTTAATTGTGCAGATAAGAACTTCTTCTTTGATCAAGATATAACTGGATTTACTCTCCTGCCTGAAAACAATTTTGGAACCAGACAAAACCTGTAAAGCAACAGCTTTCGTAACATTAGCCATCGGAGAATGTACAGTGATCTCTGAGAGACAGAAAACAAATTAGGTGAGTCATACAGTTTCCCCAGACATTTCACCCAAAAAGATACAGAGATAGCAAAAGAGCACGTGAAAAATGCTCAAGGTCATTGGTGATGAGCTAAGTGCAGGTGAAAACTACAGTGAATTCCTACTATGTGTCTCTTGAAATGTGTAAAACCAAAAAGACTGACCATACCAGGTATTGTTAAGGGTAGGGAACACCCGTGATGTTCTTACATGCCTGGTGGCAATGTAAAATGGTAAAACTATACGTGAAACAGTCGGCGAATTCTTATAAATGAACACATCCATCCACCACATGACAGAGACAGTCGACTGTTGGAGAAGATGAAAGCATATGTCCATGCAAAGACATGTACTCAAATATTCATAGCAGCTTTGTTTGCAGTAGCCAAAATCTGGAAGCAATTTATACGTCCACCCACAGGATTGCGGTATATCAGTGCAATGAGATAATGCTCAGGAATAAAAGGAAAGTATCATACATGCATGCAATGATGTGGTATTTAAATGTTTATACCTAATGAAAGAAGCTTGATAAGAAAATATAGGTTTCCATTCATATGCAATTCTAGAAATGCAAACTAATCTACAGAAATTAAAAGACGTGCGGTTGCCTGTAGATGGTGGACACAGAAAGTCAGAAGAACAAAATTACAAAAGGGAACAGAGAAATTTGGGGTGCTGATGGATATTTTCATTTTCTTGATTATGGTGATAAATTCACACACGCACAAGAAGTGTGTGTGTGACGATATATCGTATACTTTACTGGATATTGCAGCTCAATTATATCCTAAAGGTGTAAAAAAATGTAGACCTGTAAAATAATAAGTAATTTTCATACATAAGACGTTGCAGATATGACTTTTCTTTTTACGATATGGACCTATTTCTAACGGGAAAAGTAAACTTTTCTGGTAGGAGGGGCAGGTTGTAGGAATACACAGAGTGATAACCATAGTTCAGAATGCAAGAACCTTTGTTTCTGCAGAACTCCAAAGAGCTGTCTGCCCGGTGACCTACATCTTTGGATTCACAAGACTGAATCTTAACTTTATGACTGAGAATGTGGACATAATTTTTCAAAAACAAATGATACAATTTGATGACTTTGGCAGGAAAAAGAGTTATAAATAACTGGGAAGTTAATAAGAAAGTCAGATCAAAGTTGTCCTTCAGTTGTTCTGGAATGACAAACTGTGAGACCCCACCTGTGTGAAAAAAGGGAAGATATGACTGGGAAGTTACAGTGTCCCCTGCTTGCCAAGTTCATCTCTGCACTGGTGAGAGTACAAAGTTCATCTTGAAACTGGTGGTTTCAAGTGATTGTATTAAAGGCGTAATTGTTGACCATCTCTATGCCCCTTGTTGTACAGCGTTATTCACTGGTAGTTTTATTTCTCTGTTCAGAACACCATCCCATTCTTTGAAATGTTGATAAAAAATCTATTATTGCTCTTAGAAATATCTTGTGGTATATTGGACAGTGGGAGAAAATAATTCTTTCCTCAGATGATTTGATTACCACTGAAAATTACTTTAAAGTGTCTGCAAGGATAATAACTAATAAGACCAATTAATAGCATGCTTTTTATTAATTGAAAGAGAATGATGCTCTTCAGGAGTTCATAATATCTTGGTTAAAACATCTAGGGGTAAATATATCATCTTGAACCCAAAAAGCTGAAGTCAATTGGGATATACATAGAGGGTTTGTAAATCAATCGAATTTGGATCAAATGAAAAAAGACAAAGCCCACAGAGTTTAAAATTTAAAACTCCACACACAGCAAAATGTATAAAATTAATAGCAATCTTAAAGGAGCTGTAGAGATTAAAGTACCCATTATGCTTGGCCATCCTTGGCTTGTGTCTAATAAGATGTCATTATTTTAATAGTCTCATTATATTGACCTACTGTCTTTTAAATTCTGCCCTAGGTAAAATTGCAAACAAGGATGCAATTGTGCATTAAAGGGTCTAGCATACAACCTTTATAAATTATAGGGAGAATTAAGTGAGAAATATATCAAATATTAGAAAAAGGGCAGGAAACAAAACATAGATTGTTTTACAAAAGACATCAATATTACTAGGGAATTATGGTGTTTGCAACTTTATTTTTTTTAAGTTTATTTATTTATTTTGAGAGAGAGTGAGAGCAGTGGAGGGGCAGAGAGAGAGAGGGGAAGAAAAGGAATCCCAAGCAGGTTCTGCACTGTCAGTGCAGAGCCCAAATATGGGGCTTGAACCCACAAACCATGAGATCATGACCTGAGCTGAAATCAAGAGTCAGATGCTTAATGGACTGAGCCACCCAGACACCCCTTGACCTTAAAATATTTATATTGCAGAGTAAATAAAGCCAGTTTCTCAGTACCTCAAACAATAATAGCAAAAAGTTATAATCATTTTCATTAAGAAGAGGCAATACAACCCCTTGACATGAACACTGATCGTTTTAAATCCATGGGAATGACTGCAGATCAGGCTTTCTCTGTTTGTGCTTCCTAAGACGCCGGCCTCTCAACAAAACCGTGTCTGGTTTAGTTAATTAATGATTACTTAATATTGTTTTGCATGTAAAATTAAAAAAAAAAAGTAGAACAAACTTTGGAGATAACTGGGTGTTGCAAACCTTTTGTGCATATCTTATGAATAATGAATGAAGTAATCAAAAAAAGCAAAGAAAGAGGCCCACTCTCCTTTGCCCAGTTAATACCCTTGACATCTCTTTTCTAGTTAGTGTACTTCAGAGTAAAAATGTGGATTTCCCTAAGAGTAGATTGAATTCCGTGGCACTCTAAACAGAAGAACGCCCAGTAGCTAATGTTGGATTGGCCATTTGGTATGAAGAATGGTCAGTAATCCTTTTAACTTTTATTCCAGAGCAGTTGACTCATTGTTAGTTTCTAAGATTTCTTTCTCGATAAACACAGATCAACATTTGGCTATATCCTCTTTCAACATGGTGGTGCTCTGTTTTCTTAGCGTATTGATCCCAATGCTCCGTCTTACCAAAGTTTGCACTATTGTTATTTATTTTCACATTTGGGTATAGTGTACCTTGAATCAATATGACCAATCCTTTCTCCTCTACATATACTGCGTGAATCAAGTGTGAATTCATCCTCTGTATATGACTACTTTCACCCAAGTGTTAAAAGATGCGTCCTAGCTCACAACTGTGACTGATTTTGTTCTCCCGTTTGCATGATGTAACTTTGATGTGGGTCCTTTAGTGCCCTTTGACAATCCTGTCAATAACTCATTTCTACTGGTTTACAAATTGTATTTCTATGTTCCATTGTGGTTATGAGGCATGCCACTTTGACTGCACCTTGGTAATTTGGTCTACTTTTCTAACTTTTGATGTTAACGAATTCCATGAAGGAGGGGTATATTCTTCTTCTGAGAAAAAGTTACTGATTTATCCAAAAATCTGTAAATGATGTTGAAGTATTAATAGTTCATCTCATGCTATTTGAATAAAGTTTCATATCTGATACTTCTGTGGGAACTAGAGCTCTATGAATTCATAGGCCAAAACAATGTAATTTTTGTATCCTACTTATCCTTTTCTTTAGCCGCTTGTGTGAATGATCATCTCCACAGAGTCGGCTGTCCAAGAACATACAGATTTACATTCTGTACTCGTACCAGGACACCAGGTCCTGATTATATCTGTTAATAAATTTAAGTTGTAGTCTTTATGTTACTAAAATCACTGAATTTATACCTCAATAACCCACTTTTTCACCAATAATCCAACTAACAAATTTAGGATTTAATATAATACAATAGTAACAATGAAAAATGCATGTTGAACAAAATAAAAAATGACACAAAAAAGATACAAAATTGACAAAACCTCTTCTATTACTTGGATATTACCCAAAACCAGACCAAGAAGGTAGGTTATATAGCATAAGTAATTATTATTATAAATGTGATAGGGTTTCCACAAAACGTATAATAAACCTTTGATTTCAATATGTGAAATAAATGTAAATTTTTGTTTCAAACCTTTTGTCCCCTATAAAGTCACAAAACTGCCCAGGGACCACCAGGATTTGAGAAATGTTGCACTAGGCACCTGCTGACTCAATATGAGAAACTCATCTTCTAAAAGTAAACCTTACAATAATTTTTTAAAATTCATTTTAGAGAAAAGATGATAATAATGCACCTGCATTCTCAAGATATATTCAACCAATATTCCAAAAAGAGTTTTCTACATATGTGTGTGTGTGTGTCTATATACACATATAAAAAAATTCCAAAGCCTGAATCACAGGATTTAGAAATACTGACTCTTCTCTTTTAATGCTTCAGTTTTCATCTCCCTTCCATGACGATAAGTATATTCAAGGCAAGTGCAAGAATTGTGGATGCCTGTTCACCTGCTAGTTTGGAAAATCCTTTACATTTGCAAATCCATTAATTTTGGAAGTCAAGAGCATATACCCTAAAGCACTACTCACACAAACTTCTGGAGAGGAAGGAAAGAGTTTTTCTGAATAAATAAATAATTGCTATTGAGGGCTGCTAATATGCCCACCATGGGCTGTAAGCATTTTAAATGTATTAACACACTGATGCTAATAATGGTACAAGGTCATTAAATAGGAACATTTAGTCATTAAAAGCACCAGGCAATAAGAAACCTCCCAGGAATAACAGATTTTAACAGCTGAACTTCTAATCTCCATTAACTAGTTTTGTTTGTTGTTTAACTGTTGCCAATTTTTAATCCTGTTTTCTGAGATGTGAACCTTCAGACTCCCTTAGGGAAGCCGGTTTCTTATCTTTTAGACATGCATTCCCCTCCACTTGTAAAATTCTGTCTTTAAAGTCCTATTTAGTTACAGCCAGTGACCAAGATGGCCTTTTAAGAGTTCTCAGCTTCCCTAAACTTTCTACAGGCTTCTTCTGGACTCTAGGCATCACCTCTCTCAGAGTATTTACATTAGAAAACTTTTCATTGTTCTTCTTACTTGAGATGTAAGTTTTTAAAAACCTCTTGATCATTTTACAACCCAGGACATTTTTTTTTTTCCCCCTCAAGAACCTGGACCATCCTTTGAAAAATAAGCATCCCTAACTTCCAGTATTTGTCTGAGCCTAGTAATCTAAATTTGGAGGCACTTTGCTCCAAGTTATAAAAATCACCTGCTGTTATGAAAAGAGGGAAGAGTTTACTTTTTCTTAAGTAGTTGCTAAGGCCAATGAGCAAACACAAATGTCCTTTCTTATCCTGATCCTAGCCCTTAAAATCTTTTTTTGACCTTTGTTTCAGGGAGGTTGAGCTCAGAGGAAGTTCTGACCTGTCTCCCTATCTCAATAGGCTTGAATACAGTCTCCCTTTCCTGTTTAACTACCAGTGCAATTTTTGTTTGCAACAGTGTCTTCTAATAAGGAGGTTGCACACGCTTGGTACTTTTAATTTTGAAAGCATTGTCAATGCACACTCTAAAATGCGTCTTTTGCCCAGCTTTGTATTTGAATGGGAAAAGTTCTTTGAAAGGACTGACCTTTAAGTGTTACATTACTTGCCCAGAGACAAGATGAAACAATGGCGGCTATTTGTGGATCTCTTCACATGTGTTAACTAGAACTGTTGAGCCTAAGGTCAGTGGTAAATTTCAGTGCCTTCTATTGCTCTATCATTTGGGAGAGCTGCTTCGGCAGGAAAATCAGTACCTTTAAGGGGGCCAGAACTTAGCTTTGGAGAAGCAGTAGAGGGTATTCTGTGAAGTATTTGGGGGAAATGATTTCTAGAATTTTGCCTTTCATGTATGAGTAATAATTTTAAAGAAAGAGGAGATTAATACTTGAACAAGTAGACTTTGAGAAAAGCAGATTGCCGTGTATAATGTGAGGCAATATGACATCATGTGATAACAACTCATCAAGTCACTTGAAGGCCTTAATAGAAACCAGCCTGATCTCTCCCGAGGAAGAGGGACTCTTCCAAGAGAGGGCCTTCAGATTTGAACTACAACATCCTGTCTCGCTGGTCTACCCTAAGTAATTTAGACATGACAGTCTTCACAGTCATGTGAGCCAACTCCTCAGGGAGAGAGAGAGGGAGAGAGGGAAAGAATTCTCCATAGTATCCTATTTTCCTTGAGAATCGTGACTAATATAGGGCATTAGGATATTATATTATATTATATTATATTATATTATATTATATATTATATATTATATTATATATATTATATATATTATATATTATATATATTATATATATTATATTATATTATATTATATTATATTATATTATATTATTTATCTGAAATCCAAATTTTAACTAAGTGTCCTGTATTTTTTCTGGCTGACTTAGTTTATAAGAAAGTTCTAGGAAGGGTAAGAGACCACATGTGATAGACTGATTTTATTAACGTCTCCAATTCTTTGTTCTTCAGTGACCTTTATCATGTGATTTTTGAGGCTTCTTTCATAAGGACAGAGAATATTGCTCCCTTCATCTGACTCTCTTTGACCAATAGCATATGGTGGAAAATCATGGACTTGTATTGGAGAGCATAGCCTGTGTTTCTGACTCATCTCTTGCGCTTCATATATCACCGTGAAAACATGCTGGAGGGTGAGGGAGAGGAGGTGTCAAGTGAATCCACCAGGTTGTCCCCGGTGAGGGCAGAATAGATTATCGATCTGCTGCCTAACTTACACATGGGAGCAATCTCACATAAGATCAAGGGGAGACGCCTAACCAAATCCCACTGACCCCAGACTTATTCCCAATGAACACTTCTATTCAGATGCTAGAAAAATTATGTGATTGTTTCATGTATAACATCATTGTAACAATAGTAATTTAGGCACTAGTGTATACAATAATTTGACCCCTTAATAAGGCTGTGGGCATCCTTCTATACATAACAAATCATTATGGACATAGAGATTAATAAATGGAAGGGACTACCACTTAGGAAGATTTTGTGGTATTCCTGATAAAACAATGAGGACCCAGTGTAGACTTTGAAATTGTAAAACATCCCTGAGTAAAACGGAATTTGGCATCAGAGTACATATGAGGCAAAGTAAAATTAAAAGTTGAAAGTGAAGAAAGGATTTCTGCTTTGCTGACTGGATGGATATGATATTATTAATGGAATTGTGACAAATCAAAATAATAAGCTTGTAGCACGAACTCTTATGAAAGAATATATTTCCTTTGACATTTTGAGTTTGAAGTTTATTGCGGCATCTGGTTTTAAAAATTAATGGGTGAGTTCAAAGTGTGTGTCAAGATCTCAGGATAGAGAATGAGATGGAGACATAGATTTGAAACATCTTCATATAGATGTAAAAAATAAGATCCTTCAAAGAAAAGGGAAGAGATTTCTGGAAGACCACTGAGGAACATTTTATTTAAAGAGGCAAGGAGGGACACATGTGTGGCTCAGTCAGTTGAGTGTCAGACTCTTTGTTTTGGCTCAGGTTATGATCCCAGGGTCATGGGGTCAAGTCCCATGTTGGGTTCCTTGTTGAGTGTGGAGCCTGCTTAAGATTCTGTCTCCCTCTCTCTCTAAAAAAAAAAGGCAAGGAAATGAAGGTGAGACAGAAGGAGAGTCCTAGAAAGAACAGTGAATTAAAAAAAGTGGTTGAGACGGCAAATAGGAATATGAGAAATGTTCCAAAGCCTACATCACCTGGGAAATGCAAATTAGAAACTATACACACCTAGTTGAATGGCCAAACTGGAGAACACTGATAAGACCGAATGCTGACAAGAATGTTTTTGTTATGTCTTGATGAATTGATATTTCTTATCATTACAAGTGTCTATCTCTCCTAAGACTCATTACTTTGAAGTCTGCATTTGCTGCTATTGATGTAAACATACAAGTTTGTAAGCAGAAAGTGTACATGATGTACCTTTTTCTATATTATTAATTTCATTCTATATTTTTATACTGTGCATTGTTTATACACAGCACAGAGATGTTTCTTCATGTTTCAAAGCCCAGGGTGAAAATCTCTGCCTTTTATTGGATTGTTTTTTCTATTTACATTTAATGTAATTTTGATGTTATTTGGTTGAAGTCAACAATGTTAATGTTTGTTTCCACATGTTACTTCCTTCTTTGTTTTTCTAATATATCTTTCTCACCTTCCCTTGACTTATTCATTATTTTTAGCATTCCATTTCTTTCATATTTGGGTTTTTTAGTCATATCTATTATAATAGTTTTCAGTTATGCTAGCTTAATAATATTCAACTTTAATTTGCCTGATTACTTAATTTTAAAATTTAATTACTTCACACTTTATTCATTGTGCTCCTTTAGTTTTTCAACAAAGAATTCTCTTTAGTTTCATATACCTATTTGCACCTTCAAATAGTGACTTTTCACATATTTTCTATAGTGGTTAACTGTTATCTGCAGGATGATTTTTCTGATATAAGCTGTTCCACTACTACCAGAAATGGAAGTCCTCATTTAATTTTATACCTAGTAGAATTACTGGGCTTAGAATTTCCAGAATAAATAAAACAGCAAATATATCAATATCTATGTTGTTAGGACTACTCCACAGAGGTTTTCTTTGTTTTTGTTGTTGTTGTTTGTTTGTGTTTTTGTTTTTTAATTTCACATTATGATGTTTATTCTAGATCTGAGATTCACTGCTTTGATACTCAAGATTGAATGAATCTTTAATCAATCATTCAGAATGTTTACTCAAATTATAATAGTAGCCTTAACTTTTCTTCTGCTAGTTTGTTTGTTCAAAGTAATAAATTTCAGGGGTATGCTACTTGCAATTCTTCACGTTTACTGAGTAGAAGAGAAGAAAAGGCATCTTCTTTTCCTTCAAGGAAGTTTGCTACATAGTTGAGTGAGTCAAAAAGGTTAAACTAACCTTCAGATTTTTTAACGTAGCAAGAAAATGTACAAGGAGAGTACACATTTATTGGTCACAAGGTTGAGCAAAGGGGATAATTTCTATTTTAAACACACCATTCTGTCTTCTCTTGCTCTAAATTAAAGTAGCTTTTAAGCTAGGACTCTTGAAAACCACTCACTAGTTAGAATTTTGGTACAATAATTTGGATCCATGCAAAAGGTATACTGAAAACAAAAACATTTTGAATTGAAATAACGACTTCAACGCTTTTACATGAATTCATAGAAAATCCCCAAGAGCACAGAATCAGACTTTCACACTTTGATATATTCTGCTTTTCTTTGCTCGGTGGGTATGTGTGTATATGTGTGTTTGGAAAGAGTGTGGTGTAGTCTATAACCTTTCTGGATTTTTCAGATAATTGTAACAATTATCTTCATAAAAACAAACAAAAAACATAAGAATAGTATTCAATACATTTACTGTGCATTTATTTTTCATATTACGTCTGGTTAGTTAAATGTTATGATTATCAGAGAGCTGAAGGATTTGCATGGACAAATGAATTTAAAATATTTCATCCAGGATTGAAATATACCTGGTAGATATAGCCCTAATCTGAAAACCCAGTTTTCCACTCTAAATAATGGACTGGGTACTTGTGAACTATACTTTTTTTCTGATGTTTATTGTCATTCTCTAGGATGCTCTGTCTTTCTTCCACATGCTTATCTGGTTTATTCGTAATATTGCACCATCAAAATGCAAGGACAGATTCAGAGCACGATATGTATCATGCATCTAACTCAGTTCCCTTTTAACACATTTTATACCATGAATATCAAGCTTATTTCAAATTAACTTAGCTCTTCACTGACTAGAGTGTGAAAGTCTCATATAAAAGGTGAAAGAGCACAAGACAGAGCCAAAGAATCATGGGTTATATGAACCACCATATATTTTGTAGTTGCTAAGGAGTTAGGCAGCCTTGTGAAACCAGCTATTGTGTTTGAACTTGTCTCTCTTCACCCCTCTGTGTATTTTATGTTTATTTTGGAAGCTCAAAAGAGCTGTATTTATTTGCTTGTAGAATACAATTTATATTTTAGTCTCCTGTGTTCAATTTTACATTTTCCAGAGTGCACTACGTGCAATAAATCTAAGTTAGCAGTTTTCCAACAAATACAGGCAATTGTCAACACAACATCCTATTTCTGAGCTGTTCAGAGGTTACAGCACTGATTCTAGAATCATGACACTGGGACTATACGAACACCTTATTCAAAATGTCTCTGTTGCTTGCAAATGATAAATAATTAAAATTAAATCATTTTATTTTAGCTTTGACTATAAATCTTGAAAAACAGAACATTTAGAAATTGAATATTAAAGAGTAAGGATACCTGTGAAAATATTGAAGGAAATATCTTAATACATTTTCAGATGGTTTTATTATATGAATTCTTGAATTACATCCTGTTGCTCTGCAAAAAATAATAAACATGCTACTTGAAATAGTATGCATTTTATATAGAAAGGAACTCTAAAAGTGAGCCACAAACACAGCCTCAAAACAGATTTGAGAAATAAAAATAAAGGAGTTTCTTTCATATTAATGTACAGAAGTAACTAGAAGGGCAAGTATTCCTCTAAGATCTTTTTAGTGTGATGCAAAAGTTTATCTCTAAAGATCTCAAAAATTCTTAAATAAAATGAATTTCATGGAAAGTTATTCTACAAATCACTTTGCTACAAGTAAAAAATGGTAAGATATCTTAAAGGACATTTAAAAAAAATATTCTTTACATAATGCCCTTTACACTCATGTGACCAGGTTCAGTATAACATTTACTGTGAGTTTGCTTTATTTTCCATGAAATATAATTTAATTATTTTAGCCATTTTCAAAGGGATAATAATCTCTTGGCTTGCAAAATTTCCCGTGTTTGTTATTTAGAATTGACTCTAGGAATCCAGTTTAAGTATAATGGCATAATACATTATACATACACACATACACATATACACCTAAGGAGATGCATACTTGACATCTAGCTACTTTTCTTTCATGAGTAATTCTGGCGGTGCTTAAAACATTAAAAAACTTTCTAAATCCCAGTGGTTGGCATAGTTTGATAAGTAAAAAATACATTGACTCATTATCTGTAGCTTAAAAAATAAAACCAATTCTCAATATTAAATATTTGAAAGAACTTAAATTGCCTTTTATTTCTTTGTTCAGGTGATATTTCTTATTTTTAATTTGTTTTTTCAGAAAGATAATTTTGTGTAGTTTAGAAAAGTATTTTTTTCCCTTGAAGACAAAATCCCAAGGTTGCAAACCCCCAGAGGGTTTAAAATTATTAAATATTTTCTTTTTCTTTTTAAATTTTTAAATGTTTTTATTTTTTTTTATTTTTGAAGGAGAGAGAGAGAGCATGAGCGGGGGAGGAGCAGAGAGAGAGGGAGACACAGAATTCGAAGCAGGCTCCAGGCTCTATGCTGTCAGCACAGAGCCTAATGCAGGGCTTGACCCCACGACCCACGAGATCATGACCTGAGCCAAAGTCGGACGCTCAACCGACTGAGCCACCCAAGCGCCCCTAAATATTTTTTTTATTCCCTTATTTGAAACTTGTGATCTAATTAAGTTATATTTATTCTATACATACAAAAATAGATGAGTGAATAAATACCAACAACTTTGAAATAATGTCTCCTGAATACGTTTGCCATCATCTCTAGCCTTGGCAGAGGAATAGGTACAGAAGAACAAAAACAAGACACTGTTCAACCTTTCATTTGTTCTTAGAAGCAAAGGAATGTTCTAATTTTCATACAATTCATAAATCCTTACAGTGTCCTTGAATGTAAAATGCAATGTAATATCACACAAAGTAACTTTTATTTCTCTGTGGGTATGGCCTGTAAAGCAAGACAAAATTCTTTGAGGTGGAAAAAGCTTTGAACAGCATATTTTAAAGTAAAGAGACCTCCATCACTAATACTTCCCGTCGAATGTATCTCCAAAGAGAGTAGATCACTGCGGCCAAATACCTGTTGTATTTTAATAGAAACTTATTTCTCCTAGGTGGACCCCACATTTTCCTGTGAAGCTTCTAGGCAGTTCTGAGGCTCTATTCTTTCTTTAACTTAATGCTTTACTTCTGATATAGGCAGACTTGGTCACTTTATTGCTAGCCCCAAATACTTAATAAAATTACCACATAATGTTTTACTTCAAGACTTTGTAGATATTTGGAGTGCCAGGATCAATAATATCCCTCCGAGAAATATTTTCTTTTGGAATTCTGATTATTTGAATTTTATAGATGTGAGCAATAATTTTCGTTCAGTAGTCCTGATTTCCTAGAATCTGTGAACACGTATTCTTTTTAAACAAATCTTTAACCATATAAAAACAAATATTTAAGCATGAAAACCATTAAATAAATATCTTAACAATTCAAATGTTAATATTGAAAGTAGAGCAGTCTGATAGTAATGAGTAATAATTTAGGCTTTCACATTGGGGCTGTCCTTTGATATCTCAGGATAATCCTTAAGAACATGTCCGTTAAGTGGACACATTCGAAATAAGATCATCTGTTACTAAAGGGCTTTATTTTGGTGGTGGGTGTAGAGAGTTGTTGGACAATATAATTGTCCCACAATTATGTCCCATCATAGGATCTCTCTCTCTTTCTCTCTAATAGAAATAAAGTAGGTAAGAATGCATTTTTCACCTTATTGTCAGCCAAGTTATTAATTGTTACTGTATTTATAATTGATTGCTTTATTATCTGGAACTGCAATTTTCTCCAACTTTTAAAACATGTTTCTATTAATACTCTTCTAGACATAATTTAGAAAATGATGCAAGAATGCTTGAGCCAATGGAAAGAGCGCTTTCATTCACGAATGGCCTCAGAGTTGATGTAAAATGATGTAAGTCATTCGAGTTGTCAGCCAGCGCCTAGACCGCAAAGACTGTCTAAAGAACCACCGGAAATAATCATTTCAGCAAATAGGCCATGAAGATAGTTTCTTTCTATTGGTTCACCCATTTGACTTTATTTTTTTTTTATAATTTTTTTTTTTATGTTTTATTCATTTTTGAGACAGAGAGAGACAGAGCATGAACGGGGGAGGGGCAGAGAGAGAGGGAGACACAGAATTGGAAGCAGGCTCCAGGCTCTGAGCCATCAGCCCAGAGCCCGACGCGGGGCTCGAACTCACGGACCGCGAGATCGTGACCTGGCTGAAGTCGGACGCTTAACCGACTGCGCCACCCAGGCGCCCCTGACTTTATTTTTTTTAAGCAACTCAGTAATAAATGATGTACGATTTCAGTTTGATAAGATTATTTAGCAAACATAGTGCCTGCTGTTGTTCTAAGTATTTTATAAGTATTAACAAATTTAATTCTATTAACATCCATATAAAGTAGATTCTATTGCTAAGCCTACTACATAGATGAAAATTTTGAGCCACAGAGGCAAGTCTCTTGTCCAGACTCACTCAGATAATTGGCCCAATCCAGGAATTTACATATAGAAGCTTTGCCTAGTGATACTACACTGTCCCTCCTAATGACTACTTCTGAAAACTCCACCTCAAGACGTGTGTGTGCATGTGTGTGTGTGCATGTGTGTGTGTGGGTGTGGGTGTGTGTGTTAACAGCTTGATAACCCTAGTAAATCAGCAATTAGAAAGTTATTATTTACCTTTGTTTAAAAACTGTATTGAGTATGTTGGGATTTGGGAAGGTAGGGACAATTTATTTGATTTCTGGTCATAATCAGTAAGTTCAAGGGTGCTGAGCTCTTCCTGCTGCCGGAGGTCCTGCTCTGTTTCTCTAATTCTTTCACTCTCTTTCTCCCTAGAAGTCTGCTTCTTACCTTTTTTCTCCTTCATTATCAAGATGTCTTTCCACCTGATCACTTTCTGCTGATGACTGCTCTCTAGTTCACCAAGAAAAACAAAAACAATTAGGAGAGAACTTTGACATGATCCCACTACCACATTAAGCTACCTATGTTGGTAGCAATATGCCCTATCTTCTTTCATAATATCAGTTATGGACTATCCTTTTCTCTATCCAACCAAGGCCATCCTTTAGGCACTAGATCCCTTCATCTCTCATCTCAGAGATATCACTTAAATTATCTCTCTTGAATCCGCTTCTAAAAATATTGTATTTGGGAAATACAAATCTGTGAAAAACCTCCCTTGACACCACATTCTCTTCCAGCTACTTTTCTCATTTCTCCATTATTTTTGGCAATATACCTGCTGTCAATGCGCTACAGCCAAAGAAACTTGGTAATGGGTCTAGATCTTCATTGCAGAAAACAAGAACACACACTATAGAGTTGTTGAGTATCTCAGTAAGATGTTAGAAAATACATATTATTGGAGCTTGCATTAGATGATTTGGGGAAGAGTTGAAAAAAGTAGGGCTTTGCTATGAATTAGATGCTGTCAGGAAGTGAGGATGATTCTCTGATTGGAAATCTTAATAAATTTTAGCTAAGGCAGAAAGAATAAAGGGAAGATAAAACCGCTGAGTAAATTATACACATGGAGAATACATTCAAAGGCTAAGAGATAATTTACGCTTCTTCAGAGAAAAAAATATTTAACAATATTAATAGTGTTGATTACATATAACATTATAATTATATGGTATCTTTGCCATCCATTAAAACACATAAAGTATAGGATCTTCCCATTTTACTAACATTACTTGTTAGAGAATACTTTTTCAACTTTATCATCTGCTTAAATTCAATAATTTAAATTTCTTAAAAATATTTCAACGTAGAAAATGCTTCACTCACATCCTATGCCTCTATCAGAGTTTTAACAACAAATAATTGAACACCTACTTAACAGTGCCTCGAACTATTAGGCCATTTATTATTTGCTTAAGTACAATGAATGATAAATAGACCATTTAAAAATCATTTCATAATGTTTGTTACAAGTTATAATTCCACAGTTAACATTTTCTAAAGAACATTTCTAATCTTAATATATAGATTTCCACTAAGTGAATCTATCCCAATCCAATTAGGTACTCTGTCATTCATATTATAGAAAAATGATAACTTTTGTTACAATCTTTATAGACACTTATTTGAAAAAACTAACGGGTTTCTGGGAAAATTAACTAATGCCTACTTATATTCTATTGGTTGAATATAAATACCTTATAAAGCATTTTTTAGCATTTTATAACAAAGAATATACTGGTATATGAGGAAAAAAACAGTGATTAGTAGAAGTTTGGCAATCACCATAGAAACGACTTCTAAGTCTAAATTATATGTATTAGCATTTCCATGTGAAAATCTCATACTGTGTTTTGCCTTTTATTTTAATTTTACTTGGGCAGTAAGGTAATGCCACCTCTGTTTAATATTCTGTTTCTACTGTACTCAAAAGTTCCATTTGCCATACACAAAATACGTAAACATGATATCACTTTGTGGTCTGGCAGAGGCTAAATTGGCTTTCATGTTATAGTCTCATAAAAATATGGTTTGAGGGGTTCCTGGATGGCTCAGTTCATTGTGTGTTCAACTCTTGGTTTCAGCTCAGGTCATGATCCCAGGGTCATGGGATTGAGCCCCGCTATGGGTTCTGTGCTCAGTGTAGAGACTGCTTAAGATTCTCGTTCTTTCTCCCTGTACCCCTCATACATGCTTGTGTGGTCGCTTTCTCTCTCTCTCTCTCTCTCTCTCTCTCTCTCTCTCTCTCTCTCAAAAAAAAAAAAAAATATATATATATATATATATATATATATATATATATATATAATGTCTTCTAACTGTGAAAATAGATGTATTGCATATATATCACTTTATTTTTCTTGAATCTGGAATATCCTCTAGCTTTTAAAAATTTATTGATCTTGATATTTTTGAAACCTACACACTCACTGCTTCAGAGGTTATTTCTCAGTTTGGGTCTACATCATGCATTTCCTGATTAGAAACACATTATCTGTTAGGAATACCACAGAAGTGATGTTGTGTCCTTCTCAGTGCATAATGTCAAGAGGCATTTGATAATGGTTTGTCCTAATGTTTGTGATCAGATCATTAGCTGATTAAGACAGTGTCTGCCAGATTTCTCCACTGTAAAGTTATTATTTTTCCTTTGTAGTTAATAAACTATACAAAACGTCCACAAAATATTTTGTGGAAGAAACCTGGAGAGTATGTAAATAATATGCTTATTCTCAAACATTACACCCTAATTTTAGTATCCATAGATAACTTCCTAACTTTATCTCTTCACCATGTATTGGTTGTCAGTCACTTGCAAGGAAGTACTTTTATTTATTCCTAATTTAATTTGTTTTATTATGGAAGTATAATTGGCATATAATGTTATATTAGTTTCAGGTGTATAGTATTCATTCAATGATTCTATACATTACTCAGTGCTTACCACAAGAAATGTAAACATTGTTATATTATTGTTTTTAATTTTTTTAACGTTTTATTTATTTTTGAGACAGGGAGAGGCAGAGCATGAACAGGGGAGGGTCAGAGAGAGGGAGACACAGAATCTGAAATAGGCTCCAGGCTCTGAGCTGTCAGCACAGAGCCCGACGCGGGGCTTGAACTCACGGAGTGCGAGATCATGACCTGAGCCGAAGTCGGCCGCTTAACTGACTGAGGTACCCAGGCGCCCCAACATTGTTATATTATTGATTACATTCCCTATGATTAGTGATATTGAGCAACTTTTCATTTGTCACCATCTGTAAGTCTTCTTTGAGAAAATGTCTATTCAAGTCCTCTTTTTTACTTTTTTTGGTGTTGAATTGTAGAAGTTCTCTATATATTTTGGGTATCATACATCATTTGAAAATATCTCCTCCCATTCACTAGCTTGCCTTTTTGTGGTGTTGATGGTTTCCTTTGCTGTGCAAAAGATTTTTTTTTTTTAATTTTGGTGTGATTCACATAGTTTATTTTTGCTTTTGTTCCTCTTGCCTAAGGAGCTAGATCCATAAATATGTTGTTAAGACCCATTTCCAGAAGATTACTGCTTATGTTTTCTTTTAGGAGTTTTATGGTTTCAGGTCCCACAATTAGCTGTTTAATCTATTTGAGTTTATTGTTGTGTATGACGTCAGAAAGTGGTCCAGTTTCCTCTTTTTGCAGGTAACTGTCCAGTTTTCTCAACACCATTTATGGAAAAGACTATCTTTCCCCCATTGTATAGCCTTTTCTCATTTTTCATACATTAATTGACCATATAGGCATGGGTTAATTTCTGGCCTCTCTAACCTGTTCCATTGATCTGTGTGTCTATCTTTGTGTCAGTATCATACTGTTTGCCTACTATAGGTTTGTAGTATATATTGAAATCTGGGATTGTGATACTTCCAACTTTGTCCTTCTTTTTCAATATTGCTGTGTATATTAAAGGCTCTTTGTGTTTCCACACAAATTTTAAGATTATTCTAGTTCTGTGAAAAAAGCTGTTGGCGTTTTGATAGGGATTGCAAGGAATCTGTAGGTTGCTTTTGGTAGCATGAACATTTAAACAAAATTGTATCCCTAATTTAATTCTGTATTAATTTATACTAACACGAATTCATGGATTTTATTTAGTAGCTTATAATCCATATTATTAGAACTTAGCTCATTTTGATATTCAGATTCTGGAAGACGATTTGAAGTGCTTCAAAATGACTGATAATTATAAAAACCTTTCTTACCCAATGTAGAGACCAGTTGGATCCACTGATATTTTTAACATGAACACGTAAAGAACTTTATCGGCTGTTGTCCATGGCAGAGAATCGGACAGAGGTACGAGGTTGCACACTCATATGGTAGCTCTTGGCCTCTCCGAAGATGGTATTCCAAAACGTAAAGGTTTCACTTCCAGAAATTCTGATGAGATGTACATCATTAAGCCCGCAAGGATAAATTTTCTTAATGATTTAGTAATTCAGGAATCATATCCAGAGAAAATTTTCTAGCAGGTGTGCAGTAATAATGTCTGACTCGGCTGTTGTCTCACCAGAACCTGTTTTACAGTAGAAGCTCAATGAGCACTTCTAAAATTAAGAATAAATGTTTAGATTTGGGAAAGCTGAATTGAAAAGGGAGGAGGGATTTTGACATAACTTAAGACTAATTTGAGTTACAGTTTTCAATCAATACTCTACTTTTGACCAGCATTTTTTGCATCTCTCCTTAACAGTGTTAGAATAGGTTCGAGAACTATAGGCATCTTTTCCTATTTGTGTATGTGTGTGTGTGTGTGTGTGTTTATTTTAATGTTTATTCATTCATTTATTTATTTATTTTTTTTTTTGAGAGAGAGTGTGAGTGGGAGAGGGGCAGAGAGAGAGAGAATCCGAAGCAGGCTCCAGGCTCTGAGCTGTCAGCACAGAGCCTGATGCAGGGCTTGAACTTATCAGCCATGAAATCCTGACTTGAGCTGAAGTCAGACGCGTAACCAACTGAGCCACCCAGGCGCCCCTATTTGCTTGTAGAGTAATGGTTTTCAAGAGGATTTCAATTACAAACATGTGATACGACTATTTTCTAGCAAAGCTATCTCTTGCCTATTAATGTTAGTAGCATTTGTTTTTAAGTCAGTGTGTTCAGTACTGGATGTTCATTTTTAAGGTAGAGTTTCTTATTCTAACCCCTATCTAGAACACTTAAATCTCCACTGTTAAGCTTTACAACTGCCCAAATGTCTATCAGGAATTCCTTGGCAGTCCTGTTGTGTTTGCGTATACGCCCCTGTTGTGAAATAATATTGAAAACTTAACAAAGATCTGCCTACATAAATGTGACTATACACCCATTTCACATATTTTCTCACCTAAATACTTCAGAGCTAAAGAATCATGTTTTTATAGATTTACTCCCTCTGGCCACATGTTAACCTAGAGGGAAGCAATGAGTTTTAGTCACCTATGATTACCTACTGTTGGATGCACAATAAATATACATATACATTGGTGAAATGATAGTATTGTGATATTAAGCTTCAAATTATGAGCAATCGTAATAGTGTTAAGGAAGAATGGTCTTAGCCTCATTCAGGTTTCTGGTCCATCCCATGAAGTTTTTGGAACATTGGCGAACTCATCGAAACTCTTTGAGTTACATTTTCCTTGTAGGTGAAATGGTGATAATAATACACATCCTCAGAAAATAGATGTGCAGTGATGGTAAAATTTACTTCATATAAATAAGTTTCTTAAGGAGCACGTATGTGATTTAAGCCTCTCCTGATATAATTATGTATAATGAAAGTAATACTCCACAATACATATTAAAAATAAGAAATACTCTTGGGGAGCCTGGGTGGTTCAGTCAGTTAAGCGTCCGACTTTGGCTCAGGTCACGATCTCACAGCTTGTGAGTTGGAGCCCCACGTCGCACTCTGCGCTGACAGCTCAGAGCCTGGAGCCTGCTTCGGATTCTGGGTCTCCCTCTCTCTCTGCCCCTAACCTACTCACATTCTGCCTCTCTCTCTCTCTCAAAAATAAATAAACATTAAAAAAAAATTTTAAATAAGAAATACTCTCATTTTTTAAAATATTTATACACTGTTGCACTAATTATCTTCAATTTAGAGGCTAGATATTAGCCTAAGTGTCAGACTAAGGAAAATGAATATGACCCGTTTTTAGGCTTATACCAAAGAGACTTTTCTTTGGTCCCTTTCATATGATCATAGGCATATGTACATTCCACTGCCCCATCAGGACCTAAAAGACTAAGTTTCATTAATTTCTTCCATCTGCTGAGGGAAATAAGTGGCTTCGAGTACAAAGGTTAAGGGATCTCTGTCATAAAACCCTGGACTTGTTACCTTCTTATGAGACCAAGTCCTACTAACACCACACCCACCTCTGACCCTCTTTTGATGCTCAATAGAAAAGACAAAAATAGTAGCAGCAATTTTTCCATGAATCTAGCACTGACAGAATCCACTTCGTTCCCAAATTGTGATATGGCAAAGCACGGTTCAATTATATTTACAAAATTTATAAATGAATACATCTGTGACCCCTAGATGTGGTACAGGGCCAAACTAGTAACTGACATATCACCAGAGAGTTGAAGAATGACTTAATCCACACCCGGCTGTGTTTCTGGCTGTAGGACACATTAATAAAAGGATTTTTAGAGGCTAAGGGGGGCAGGAAAGAGTACCTGGAAGGAACATAATGACCATTTTCATGTATGCCACTTATATCCTTATTACGTTGCATCTTTTCTGTCCAAATCTAAACAAACTCCCTGTATCAGGGGAAAGACTTAACGTTTCACTTTGATCTTTAGTAACCACAGATGAAATCATCTGGACTCCCTAAAGAGAGAGGAGACAAATTAAAACACAGAGCTTAATTTTAATTCATCTAGCTTTAACTCACATTGCTTAGGCATCCTGCTCACTTTTCATAGGTATGCCCCAAGTTTTGATGAGGGTGCACAATTTATTTTCACTGGAATTGAGGTTTCATTTATAACAATATTTGTTAAGTGGACCACCAAGCTAAATAAATGAAGCTGTGAACCACAAAGAGTGTATAGCTTATTGTAGAGTCAGGGGCACAGGAAGCCTCTGGCAAAGTGAAACCATCATTTGAAGATGGGAGTCCAAAAAGGCAATTGAACATCATGTTGAAATTCTGAGTAACAGAGATCATCATGGGTCAAGGGATGCTGGACCTCTACATTTTATCCTCATCCCTCGTGCATTTATAGATCACATCTTTTTGTCCTCTCGCTATGGCACAGCCTAGGTAATTTCTTCCAATCTATTTTTTAGTTTACTGAGTCTCTCTTGTGCAGTGTTAAATGGTACACGTACCCCATTTGCTTTCTAGCTTCAAGATTGAATTGTTAATTTAGAGATGGACGCTTGGGTTCCTTTGCAAGTATACCTCTATGATTGGCAACGTCTTTATTCATGTGTTATTCTCCGTTTTATTTCCCAAAACATTTTATATATGGCTCGCTTTTTGTTTTTGATAATTACAGTATCTGAAGTTCTTGGGGGTTTCTGTGAAACCTCTCATTCATGCGTCTGGTGATTTTCATTGTTCATTCATATTTGGCTAACAACAATCTGGAATGAAGGGCACAGTTGGCCTCGAGTGATATTAACACCTTCGTGGGTGCTGGCTTCATTGTAGGTGTCTTGCTGCCTTCTCCAAGCTCAGCACTGGGGGACAGCTGTCTGCAGGGCAACTTCAGCGTTCGTGTGTGCTTACAGTTCATCTTCAATGTATTCAGCTTTTTCTTTTTCTTTTTTTTTCTTTTTGTGAAAGTATAAGGCTTTTCAGGATTTTCCTTACACTCCTGAGAGCCAACAATGCCATAAAAAGTATAGAAATCTGCAGAGAGGGTGCCCCTCAGAATATCTAGTTTACCATACTGCTACAATCTGGTACATTCTTAGCTCATGGACTCCCTCAGAGAGATAATAGGGGATGAGTAGAGTTGAAATGTCAGATTACTGACAATATCAGTATTTGTTTTCTTGCTACTTTTAAACATACAATTTAATGTCATTTCCCTAATTAGAGACTTAAAAAAAAATTTTTTTTAATAAAGAAATCTTACACTCTTTGCAAGGAATCTAAAGGTTAATTAAGATTGGTGAGACTTGGGGCGCCTGGGTGGCGCAGTCGGTTAAGCGTCCGACTTCAGCCAGGTCATGATCTCGCAGTCCGTGAGTTCGAGCCCCGCGTCGGGCTCTGGGCTGATGGCTCAGAGCCTGGAGCCTGTTTCCGATTCTGTGTCTCCCTCTCTCTCTGCCCCTGCCCCGTTCATGCTCTGTCTCTCTCTGTCCCAAAAATAAATAAACGCTGAAAAAAAAAAAATTAAAAAAAAAAAAAAAAAAAGATTGGTGAGACTGATTTTGAAATGAGTTTCAACTGTCTTCTTACCCTCACAAACCAGAACATGTTTTTTTGTTGTTGTTGTTGTTTGTGTTTTTGTTTTTTTTGAAGGTCTACGACAGTAGAAAATATAATGGGCAAAATATTTTTTTCTCTTATTTTCTCTACCACTTACTTTTTACATTTTTTTGGATAAGTTATAATTATTCTGGGTTTCAATTTTTCTCCATTATAAAAGGGATAACAATGCCTTCCTTGGGCAATTCACAGGCTTGGAAGCAAGTTGAAACCACATGTTACATTAGATCTTTCTGAAACTTAAAGTGACATATCTCTGGAACATTTTTATTAACAAGATTTCACATAAAAATCAGTCACTTAGAAGAAAACATCAAACTTTAACTACAACAGAATTCATTTTATGTACCAAGAAGTCAAGACCTAAAAATTAGAAGCCAACTTGGGATTACCATCACCGTTGAGGAGCAGGACTAAACAGCGAGCCACTGCAGACACAGATGTTTGTCAGGAATTTGGGAAATTGTTTTATTCGGCAGTCAATTAATTTGCAACACAGCTTCTTAATATTTTTAAACCCAGCAAAGCACACATCAAGAAATCGTGGCAATAAACTGAACTCTCATAATGCCACTGCCTGGTTTCCCAAATTGATTCATATTCATTGGGCATTTTGTATACAGCTATTCACTTGTATAGTTACGAAACTGTACTTTCCTTTACCTACTAAAAAAATCTCAAGTACTTAGTACTCAAGCAGACTATCTGCCTGAAAGGCAGTGCTTGATTTGAACAAAAATCATCTCTTCAGGTTCTGACATACATCAGACTTCAAGTTTTTGCATGATGTCTCATTGCCAAGGCTAAATGGAACTACATTTTCAGGATGGATTTTTGTGGTTAATTGAATTAGCATTTTTAAAACTAGGTTATATCCATTTATTCAACTGACTCTTATGTAAGTAAAAACATTGCAGAAAAAGCGTTCAATTTTTTTCACATAATTATAATAAAGCCTCATGAATAGTCATTAATAGTTTCATTGAAAGTTATCTTGTAGGGGCGCCTGGGTGGCGCAGTCGGTTAAGCGTCCGACTTCAGCCAGGTCACGATCTCGCGGTCCGTGGGTTCGAGCCCCGCGTCGGGCTCTGGGCTGATGGCTCAGAGCCTGGAGCCTGTTTCCGATTCTGTGTCTCCCTCTCTCTCTGCCCCTCCCCTGTTCATGCACTGTCTCTCTCTGTCCCCAAAAAAATAAATGTTGAAAAAAAAAAGTTATCTTGTATATTTTACTTACATGAATTGCTCATTTCTCTTTTTATAAAAAAAACCTGGAATCTAAGAACAGCTTTACAAATGTACAGTATCATTTTTCAGCATTCCCACATAATTTAATTATGGAGATTGCAGCTAGCAGTCATAATTACCTTGAAAGAATGTTAAAAGCTGTTTACTCCATTTAGCAGGTAGCATTTAGATTGTGTTGGGGGGGGCATTGTGTATGCTCATATATAATGTTAACTATGTATATGCAATTTGAAACATAATATACATTAAATTTGTCTAGTGAGTTTTTTTTCCTTTTTATTTTTTGCCTTATAAAATCATTACAGATAAATTGCAATTTCTACATACCTGCTTTATAAAACTGATTACTTTTGAAGTATTGATCATATTTGATGTATATGCCAGATCTTGATGTTAAAAAAATAGTGTCTACGCACAAGAAAAATACAGCTTGAAACAGTAGTGGAGCATATCATTTTTATGGCTTATAAAAATAAAAACGATTAGCAAAATTTCATGAATTAATGCAATAAAAATGCAAGAGTTAATGTCCTTGAGTATGAGTATGCCATACTTCTCAACACTCTCAGTAATTCCATAGCTATTAATACGTATGTTTAGAATGCTTGTTCATACGAGCTTCAAATAACCAGATAACTAATATCTAAAGTTGAGTAGAAAGTTTATTAGCACTCATTTTATGAGATTATCACTGACAAAGCAATAGTATCCTATGCATATTACTTTTTAATCTCTGATGGCTTCTTTGTTTATAAAAGGCTAAAATAAGCTTCTGTAAGATATTGGAAGTGGTTTTAGGTCATCAAAACAAGAGCACAGGATAGTTTTCATGTAAAGTCAATATTATGGTATCTTAGTTGTTTGAAGTGTATACATTATTAATTATACATATGTCACTCATGACTGACAAAACCTTTGGGATCCCTAGAACGACACTGTATTTCCTCTGGATGTTCTAGAAGATGGTGTACTTCTCTGTTCCCGTATATTTGTGATCTGTAATGAGGCTGGGATCAGTGGAAGGCCTTCGTCTTTCACTCCGTCATGATCACGCGTAGGGAATATTGTTATTTATTTGTAATCCCCTGCCCATATGGCTATCCCTAATTCTTATTAATGACTGAATTAGTTTGAATTATACCTCAACCTTTAAAGATCTTACAGAAATGATTGTTTTTGAGGAGTGTCTTTAATCAATTATGCCAATTTTCTCTGAAAATGCTTTCCCAATTTAGGATACTAATTGCATACTTTTTTTTTTTTTTCCATTAATGCATGTTTCCAAAAACAGTCATTATCTGTGTTTACCACGTAACAATACATATAATCAACCTTATCATATAACTTCCATAATTTTCCATAATAAAGCCGTACATTTTTTTTTTTTTACAGCATTTTACAGTTTACACAGCACTTTCAATAATCAGCTCACAAGCCTTTGAAACAGACAGGATAGTAATTAACTCAATTTTAATCATGAAGATATAAAGGTTCAGAGAATTAGAATGGCATCCAGGGCATAGCAGAAATGTGCTAGAACTGCCTTCTGACCCAGATTTTATAACCACAGACCAGGGTTACTTCGTAGTACAACACACTGATACTCAAGGCCAAAGCTCAGTGACATTCCACAATAAATAATTCAAACTCCATAGTCTGTGTTAACAATGAGATCACATCGACACAATAAAAAGAAAATGAGCCAATTATTTAGATAGTTCAGCTAAATGCTTTCCCCTTAATACCAAAATCCTTCTCCTTAAGTTAAAATTTTAAAGCGAATAAAATATTGCTCCCTTCAGTCAATATCAGGTATTCTAATCTTATGGCTTATTAAGAATTTGCCAAATGACAATAATATGTTGGCATTAACAAGGTAATGTTAGACCAGTTCTCTAAGATTGCTTCAGTCTTTCCGATGCCCCACCCCCTCCAATCTCAAATACCCGCGCACGCGCACCTACACACACACTCACGTGACCTTTTACAGTTCACCTCTGAGCCTGTACAAGAGAGCGTAACAAAGAAAAAGTGTCAGAATGCCACACGCTTGAAAAATTACCCCTGGAAATGGACTTCCCAATGGCTGCCAAATCAGCGTCAAGTCCTGCTTTTCTCAAGGGCTTATCCCCATCTCTGAAACAATTTCAATTACGCTCAACACGTAAATGCAATTACTCCTTCTTTTGCTCTTTGGGTTGTACCGATGAGGAGTCAGCTCACGCAACTGCATTTGTTTTGCCTGCCAAGCTTTCACACACCATCGTGTATACATAAAATATACATTACGAATACTTTTTAAAAACTGCATAATGAAGACCAGATAACCAACACAGACTAACAGAAAATGAAATTCATTCCCTACTAATTGTCATATACACTGTGCCGCCAGCCATCCTGGACTGGAGTTAAAAGTTGAAGCTCTCTTTTAATCAACTTTAATGAGCTCATCTGTAAATAAACCTTTCAATAGTGATTTAAAAACAATGAGGTTAATTAAAACAGTTTGTAAGTCAGTCGATGTCAAATCAAAATTGAAAACTGGAGATTGATATTTACACCGAGTGCTTAAAAACTTTAAAATATTTAGGTGTTTTTTGCCTCTTGCAACATATTTCTACTTATTTTAAGCTCCCTCGGATGTTAGATTTGGATGTAACTATTTGCACGTAAGTTCTTTGGACATGTGGCCCGTGACACAAATAATACTCGTATCTTGCATAACTACACTTTTTACATGAGGATAATTGCTGGATCCTGCTCACCATCCAGTGTAGTAAATGTAATGGTGCATGAAGTTAAAATAATTTAAAACATTCTCAGAGGGTGGAGTGAAAAGGCAGCTATTGTTACCTGAACATGATTACTTCCTGCCTGTGTTTGGCAGCTACCTGACCTCAACCGAGCCTCTGGTGAGCTTCTTGTCAAAGGAAAGTTTAACAGCTTCATCTAAGTAATTGCTTATAGAAGGATCTACTCATTGCCTCCACAGAGCTGATCTTTTCTTGTTTCTCCTTCTTAATTTGGGTCTGCAGTTGACCTTAGAGTATTGCTTTAACAGAGAAACTGACCTGTGAATCCAGAATGATAATTCAGACTTGATCTGCAAAAGCCCACTCTCTTGATAAGATTTAGTTTTCGTATTCTTTACGCTGACTTAAAATTATGCCATGATAATTCAGAATTGGGGCTTGGGCATATCTCCTTGACATAAACAGTAACAAGTAAAATGCAAATATATTTTTTATTTATTTTGAGAGAGAGTGAGAGAGAGAAAGAGCATGAGTGGGAGAAGGTCAGAGACAGAGGAGGAGAGAGAATCCCAAGCAGAGAATCCCATGCTCTGCATGGAGCCTGACGTGGGGTTCCCATCCCATAACCACGAGATCACAACCTGAGGCCATATCAGAAGTCAGATGTTTAGCCCACTGAGCCACCCAGGCACCCCATAAAATATAAAAATTTTTAAGAAATTAAATTGTTCAAAAATATGCATTACTTTGTGTGCTTTGAGTTTCTAATGGTGCCCCTATATGGACAAATGGAAAATATTTAAATTTATGGACTTTCCAGACCACTGTCTGCACTTGAAATTATCAAGCCATTGCTTCCTATAATGAAGTGGGTCCTATTTGTAGTTCCAAGGATTATTATTTAATACTCCATTCATACTATACTTAGGATCATAAAGTTTCCTTTATAAAGCAATTTAATCAGTGAAATGTTGGTGAACATTTAATAAGTGGCTCTTCAGGAAAAAAAAAAATTTGCTTATTTCCATGGTGGTCTAAATCTTACTACATGGTTAACGTCAACCCACCAAATGATATCACTAGAAGGGGGATGGCGAAGAGACGTAGGTCATTGGTTCTTGGGGGCCGGTTCTGGCTGGTTCTAATACACCACTGAATTTTAGTGACTAGATAATAGGGATCTGCTTAAATGCTTCTGGAGAATCTCCTGACTGGATTTAACATGGCTTTTTTTTTTTTTTTTTTTTTTATCAATTATTACAGGGTCTGGTTTTAAAACACAGCCTCTCAAGTGTTATGGAGATAATCATATATGGCACTGGATTTCGGAAGGGGGAAAAAAAGACCCAAAAAACTAAAATAACAAACTCACCCCTGTTACCAGTAAGCTTAGATAGAAAGCTTCATATAAATTTCATCTAAATTAGGGACACACTCTCAGCCATCTCAAGTATTTTTTTAACAATCCCACTGAATCAAGTTTAGTATCTGTATTGATGTCATTGTCCACGCATAAAAGAGCAAGTGGGTGTAGGCAAGAATTTCAAATCTTTATTTAAATTTGAGCTTTTCTTTTCCCAATCTATGATCAGCAAATATGAAAAAAAAAATAAAAAGATATGTATATATATATATGTATATATATATACATACTTGAAAACAAGACAAAGGTGAATGATGTGATTATTCTTTTCTAAAATACACTCAAACCTCCATTTAGTGATCTGTGCAACAGTTTTGACATCATCATCCAAATGCACTAAACGATTTTGTCTTCCTGCAGACAACAGGGGATTATTACAAAACTGTCTTTTCAGCACCTTGCTGATTTAACGCCTACATAGTTCTTGTACCACACTCTGCTTTTATGGACTTGGGTACGTGTACTATGTATTTTTTTTTTTATTCGAAAAACTTACATAGGGGACTAAAAGTCATGAACAGAATCTTTTACTGTTATGAGTTTTTCACATACATGTATATTAATACAGCAAGAAGCATATCTATCTAGTCCCACAACAATGTTTACAAACCTGTATTCAAATGAAAGGACTGAGTGCAGATGGTCAGATTGACTGACTTATTTCTTTTGTGATGAGGCTGAAGGCCACTTTCACCTACTTTATTTCTAAGGATGAAGCGTAAGTTTACAGAATCCTGGTTTCTCCTCACGTCATCAAAATATGAATATTCTGATTCCAGTGTTTGTCTTTCAGAAAGAAGCACTTTTAAAATGTAATTTCCTCTACAGGGTCCGCTATCTGTAGATTGATTAGGAACCCAATAAATTATTCTGAAAGAGAGAAATGAAAGAAAAAAGTCCATTCTTATTTCAGTATATGCACATTAAGCTAGTACTATTCTAGGAAAAAGTGATAGGTGGAAATATTATTTTAGTCATAAAATCCTTATTCTAAGAATCCCATCCTAAACACACATGATCACTTGAAATGGTCTCCTCATCTCGGCACCCTCTAAACCAGTATGGACTTTCTACATTGCTTGGTTAGTTCTTGAGGAAGGTGTGTGCGTCAGAATTTAAAGACGGATTTTGAAAATTGTAACATTACATTAAGGTAGTGTTAAAAACAAGCAAACAAACAAAATAAACAGTCTTTTAGTCAATACGGTTACAGCCAAAAAGGTTGGGGAAAACAAATTCTCAAAAGTCTTTGGAGCATTGAGAACTTGTGACCTTGAAAAATAAATCTTGCATCCAAAACAAATCTCAATTCTGAAATCTTTCCAAAATACAAATATTTTATTCCACTGTTTGGTACATTCTAATGGCTCAGATGAACATCTTGTTTGTCCTTGTAGCTGGGATCCTCTCTGAGATGTGAAAAGGGCTCAACTGCTCTATTTTCTTCTCCATATCCATGCTTCATTCCCTTCATTTAGCTCAGCCTGGAGAAAAATCAGCATTTTCTGACGAGCTTAGTTCTATGAGGCAGTCAGATGGACCTGAATTTCGTGGAGATTGGAGCTCCAAAATAAATAGAACACCATGTATGAAATAAAAAAAAAGAAAAGATAGTCTCCTGTATAAATCAGAAGAGATAATAAAAATCAATGAATAGACAGCAACTTTTTTTCATACCTCCACAAGCAGCTCAAAAGGAATGAGTTACCTTTTTTTTTTTTCTTATTTGGAACCCTTCATAATTTATTTGCTAAACAACGGGTTATGTTGCCTGAAACCAAATTTTATCGGTTTGTATTGGAGGACCGGGGAGGATTTTCTAAGAATTTATAGACTGCTAAATAAAATATATTTGCTAACCAGCAGCAGTAAACTCGCGCTGGATTCTGTAACCTAGCAAGCGAAAAGCATCACCGCAAATTATACTGGTCCCGAGTTTTGAGTCGCGAGAAGTTCTAGGACATTTCAATGGCACATCGCGTGTTGTTCTTCTCACTGGCTGTACCGTGAAGGTTTGAACAGGGCACGCTTGGGTCACGGACAACACAGGGCACTACTTGCTCATAGAGGTTAGGTGCTTTGCAGGTATCTGAGAGTTGCTATCTATTCACAAACCACTGAGCATTTCGTTTTATCAAAAAGCCTTCGAATGCTCAGAGTCTGTGGTCAGTGCAGTCCCTTGGGTAAGTCTAATGGAGATACACTTCACCAAGGCCAAAGCCCAAACAGTTAAAAATGGAGAAATATGTACAACCGTTCTCTCTAGTAAGTCGAGTTCTTGTTTTCTGTATGTAGTGGGTTGTTTTGTTTTGTCTCGTTGTTTTGCCTTGTTTTGTTTTTGCTTTTATTTATTTATTTTTTTCTCCAGTACATTTCAGATTAAGGTTCCGGGGCTATGAGTACAAACTCTCGGGGCCGGTGCCATACATATCTGCGAGTCGTTTAAAGCGAGGCCCCCAGTCACTTAGGTAGTCGTAATTCTGATCAGAGTTCGAGCTGACGGAATCTAAGGAGCTGAGCGATTCAGCCACTGAGCCATTTCCTTCGAACGCGTACGTCTGCAAGGAGTCATAGGGGGGAGCACAGGGGTCCACGTCAGCTTCTTTCAGCCTCTCCCAAATAAATTCTCGAAAGATGACGTTGTCTGGGATGCTTTTAAAAGTCGGTCGACTCAAGAACTGAATTTCTGGACTCACATCCCTTCGGGTCTTGGTATCTCTGATGACATTGAGGTTCCTCAGTGCGGCCATGTCAAAAGCTTCTGTGTCTTCCTCTCCCCCACCTTCATCGTCGTATCTCACAATATTTTCTCGGATATCTCTCTCCTCATCGAAAATGAGAGGCTCTTTTTTCCGTCTTCTCATGGTGACGATGAGGAGGATCAACACTAAAACGAGACAGGAAAGGAGCAGGTTTCAGTAAATGGCCACCTGCCCCTTCATCATGGTGAAATCAGGCCTATGATCCCGACTTACAGATTTTCTGCTCTTTAAAGCGAAATGGGTTGGCCACCTACGTGCGTGGGAATTCACAGCGGCAGACGTGCTAAAATTGCTAAAATGCGTTTAAAATAAGGACACTTTTATACATCAAGAAACCCTTCTCCACACCTGTTCAGAATTGATGTCTCCTGCTTTAAGGCAACCTGCAAAATATTTGATAGAGCAAATTGAAGGGCCAGTTCAGGAGAACTATAATGATTTCAAAGCTATGCAACACAAAGGGATTTTTTTTTGAACTCCTTAATTGCTGGAAAGGGAAAATGACTTTCATAAATGTTTTAGGTCCAATTTAACAACAGCAATTTCAGAAGGAAATGGATTTTAGCATTTGGTCAGGTTCTTTGAAGAAATGCCTAGTACTTGTCTAAGAAACTCCGCTGTTAAATAAAATCCAGTATGTCCGACCATATATGAAGATTAAAAAAGCTTTTCTATAGTAAACTGAGTCTCACTTTCAGGAAGAAATACTGAACTTGGTCTTTATGCGTTAGACCTGGAAAGAGATTATAGCTTGTGAGGTTTTCAGCTTAGCCAAAAAGAGATTTATCAGAATAATTAATACAGCACATGGTTATACTGGAAAGCAAAGGACAACAGATACACTGGCTGTTACTGGTTTTAAACCACCTGAATATACTCCTTGTATTTTCAATAAGTACACGCTACTAAGAAAGATTCTGCTCTGCTCAGGCTATGAGTGACAGAATGCTAGCTGAATTGGGAACACATCAGATTTCCTCGGTACTTGATTTAGAGTGGAAAAAAAAAGTATTCTTGAATTTTGGAGTTCAAAATATATAAATTAAAGAATTATCTTAAATTACCTTTTTATTACATCAGCCAATTTTGTTTTCTTGAAGATCTAAAAGGCCCAAAGTAACCATTACTCTCAGCCTATTTAAAAAAAGGCATTTGAAATATTTATATTTACAATATCTTAAGAGGTCTTCGTTGGCATTAAGAATGCATTTGAAAATAAAAAAGAATAAATAAAACCAAGAAGGACATCACTGTAATTCAGAGTGATTAAAAGCAATGACTAGGTGAGACCTAGTCCATCCTGTCTTAATCTGCTTAAACAAAGTTCTAAGCACTTACTTTTAAATAAGTCCTTTTCTGTTGTAACGTGCTGGCGTGGGCCTTGAATAAAAGCCCAGCCTTTTCACATATTAGTTAGCTGGGTGATCTTGGGCAAGTACTCAAATTTACTGAGTCTAGCCACATGTGATAATTATAGGCAAATGGTCCCAGGGTAGAGACTGGGAGGGGGCGGGGGGAGGAGGCAGGGGAGGGAATGTAAATAGAGTTAGCAGAATGCCAGGTACTTGTTTGTGTGCCAAAGTGAAGTTTTCATTGTTACCTTCTGGTCAACTAAGAACATCAACTCAAAATTTCTCCTCTGACCGAGGAGAAATAATGAAGTTAGGTACAAAGTAGAAAGTGCAGCAAATCTATGGCAAGGCACGTGCACTAAAGATTAAATGAGAGACAGAAAAGGCAGTAGAGCGAAAAAGGAAGGTCTACAAACAAGGTCTATCGTTTGACCCTCAGAATAGCTCTCTGGGGCATGTTATGTTCTTGTTTGACAGCTGTCTTAGGCATCTGAAACAACCTGCCTGTGGTCATGAAATAAATGCAGTAGGTAGGAATGATGTGTTCTCTAGTTCCATTGGCCTCAAAGCCGGTGCACTTTCTGGAACACTAGGAGCTTAGTACTTCCATAGAAGGTAATTCAGACACAAGCCAAGAGCTCAAGTGACCATTTGCTAGTTCCGAGAAAGACACACCAGTACCTTTTAACACATACGAGTAAATAACACTTTAGATTTACGTATAAATTTAGCTTCTGAAACTTTTTTACATAGTTCCCCTACACCCAAATATAGGTAATTGAAACAGAAAGAAAGAGGGGCCATATCATATTACTGGAGAAGCCAGATTAAGAGAGAGAATGGAAAGTGAGTATCCGAGAGAGCCATGATGGGGGGACAGGTGGAGGGAGGGACAGGTGGAGGGAGGGACAGGAGAAATCTCTAAGACATGTCGGAAGGAAACTGAGGCAGAGCAAATATCCAACCGAATGCAGAGGATGGAAGAAATGGATGGGCATAAGAGTGAATGAGGCTATGAAGAGGGTAAGAATTAGGTGATAATTAGATGCACTTTTAATTTATTTTTAAAAAAAAATTTTTTTTTCTCAATGTTTATTTTTATTTTTGGGACAGAGAGAGAGACAGAGCATGAACGGGGGAGGGGCAGAGAGAGAGGGAGACACAGAATCGGAAACAGGCTCCAGGCTCTGAGCCATCAGCCCAGAGCCCGACACGGGGCTCGAACTCACGGACCGCGAGATCGTGACCTGGCTGAAGTCGGACGCTTAACCGACTGCGCCACCCAGGCGCCCCAATGCACTTTTAATTTAAATCAGTATTTAGGCAAAATATTTCAAAATTCTCAATTCTCTTCATATAATGAACCTTGTCATTTATATATATGGTATATGATATATAGTGTTTTATGTTATATACATATGCTATATAGATTTATATGTTATATATAAATAACATAAAACCACCATTTCTTATATTCTGCTGTAAATGTATTTTTTTAAGTTTATTTTGAGAGAGAAAGAGAGAGAGAAAACAGGCAAGTGGGAGTGGGGGAGGGATAGAGAAAGAGAAACCCAAGCAGGCTCTGTACTGTCAGCACAGAATCTAATGTGGGGCTCGAACTCACGGACTATGAGATCATGACCTGAGCTGAAGTCAGACGCCCAATCGACTGAGCCACCCAGGCACCCCTGTAAATGTTATTTTGTTTTTTCTGCTGATAAACTTACTTTTGAATGCTCAAGTGTAGTGTTCAGTAAAAGTGAAATATGACAGAACCCACGGAATCTGTCAGCTCGTAGGTTCAGTACCTGTTAAGGATATTAGTATCTTATAGAGTTTATTTCACTTCTCAGTCTTGCCTCAAGCTGGGAAAAAAATGAAGTGTTTTAGAAGGTTAGAGAATTTAACATTTCAATGACTTAGGAGAATATTAATTTCTAACTACATGAGCACATATAAAAAATAAAATTTAACCTTTACGTAGAACAAGTATTAACTGCTCTTCAGGGTCTATGGAGATAATCCCTGCATTAAAAAGAATATTTTCTGCTTAAGTAAGCACAAGATTATATAGTTTAGGAGGTTTTCCTCATATGTCTTTTCTGTCATATGAAGGATACTTCTGAGTGGAGGCATAAAGAAAGATTTAGTCTAGACACGTGGAAGTTATAATGGGTCTGGGGCTCATGAATTTATATATGTTTAACCAATGTGCATTAGCCATTTCTTGTAGGCATTAGGTAGGATGATATAATGTTGAGCACAGAAGTAGACACAATAAGTTTTCTCAAGGAACTTATAATTAAATGGGAAGGCAGATATCCATTGAAGAATGAGACAACTAAATGTCAATGTAGAACTGGGATAATTATTGCAAAAGAGGGAAACATGATCTTTTCAAGATCCACAGTAGAAGAAACAGACCCATGCAAGGCAGATTTAAGTGAGGGTCACTGAAGGCTGGGGTTAGGGTGACGGTGGAGAGGTGATACGGAAGGTTACTCTTGGTACAAGCGAGCAGTCAGCAAAGGTCGGAAGTCAACAAAGCTGTGGAGCAAAGAAAGGTGGAGATGACCAACGCGGTCTGAGGCTGGTATGGTATGATCATATTAGTTTTTCAAAAACAGTATAATTCAGATTGGACTGAGGATAGGAAGAAGGGCAGCGTAGATGTTAGCAAAGCAATTACAATGCTATTGCAGCAGCCAAAGCATGCTGTTAACTAAAATTTCTGGTTTTAGAATTCAGTTTGATAACATTTGACGTTTTCTGAGTATCCCGGTACGTCGGCTGTGGTGCTGGTTATTGGCAAAATCCTGATAAGGGAGGATCCCTGCATCCAAGCAGCTCCAACCTGGTAGCTGTATCTTTACAAAGAGAAATACAGTATAAATCATAATGCAGTTCACTGTGAGAAAGTGCAGACACCCACCAGTGCAAAGAAGCATACATACGAGAACAGCACCATTCTCCCACATTGAAAGAAAGAAAAGGGAAGATGGAGAAAAATACAGAAGTGTAAAATACACAGCATCCTATAAATTAGCGGGCTCCTATAGTCTCAACGTCACCGTGGTCTGTGCCAGATACATATCCATTTTCACTTAATCATCTTGGCAGCGTTTCAGTGGAACCAGCCACGCTTCCTAGAGGTCAACCACAGCGTTACTGGCCCCTGTGATTAAGAGGCCCCCTCTCTAATACACTTGCATCATCAAGTGTCTTGTTTTCTGAAAGACGGCAGATGCTTGAAAAGTCATCCAGATTAGCTCTTGAAACGCTTACAGTGTATTCTCAGCTACTGAGTTCAACACCTAGTGGTCATCCCCGAATCCCCTGCACGGGATGTTCTAAGCTTGCAAACCCCAGAATTCTCAATATCCGGTTTTGGTCCCCAGAACCTGGCAGAACGCTGCTGATGTGGTACAAGTTCTACCACAGCTTGATAAGCCTACTTATATTAAAGGAAAACCATTTCCCTGAATGTATTTAGTTATTTCTTTAGCGTATTTCAAATTTTGAGCCAAGTTCATTTTAAAGCACCCAGTCATGCAAACTACCATCAAATCAGTTCATTTCCATCTGAGACCTCGATGAAAGGTTCTTTTTGTAAATCAAAGTGGAAGTCTTCGTACCTGTTCGGCATCACTTTGTAAAGTTCAACCTGTTGTTTAGAGACTATCACCGAAGGTTAAAACCTAAATTACTTTTAATTCACTTTTTTTTTTTTTTACTGGGCAATTGATTTTCTACAACTGTAATCCCTATACCGTCAGTGAGTTTATTCCCCACAGTTGTATTTTAAGCACAAAAAGCAACATCTGATAGTAAATACGCACTCAATAAGTCTTGTTAAATTAATAAAGTAGGGGTTGGAGAGAGATGCAAATGGATCTCGGCATTATGAAGTTCAGTATTTTGTATACAAATAACTATTATGCAATAGATTATATAGCAAAGTAACATATGCTAGGTAAATACGTATGGAAAGGGGTACTTTGCCCACGATGTTCAGAGAAGTCTCACAAAAGAGAAAACATGATTTAAGACTTGAAGGATAAACCACTATCACTTAGAAACACTACTTTCTCTACAATCTCTCTGAATCATCAGAATTTCTTATTAGTCAATAAAATTGTCTAAATCCTCGCTTGCTAACACAGCAGCCACTAGCTGCCTGTGGCTTTGAGCATTTGAAGTTTGGCTGTTCCTATCTGAAACACGAATTGAGATGTGCTTTCGTGTAAAATGCACATGTGACACTCAAGACATTGTTAAAGTGAAAAAAAACATTTTGGTAACATGTTAAAATTATATTAGTTTGTTAATAGCTCATTCAATTTGTTGTTAGCATTTATTTCAGGTGTTTCTTGTTATTTTTACTAATGAGGCTACTCCCTGAAAGTTTAAATTGATGTAGTTCACACTTGTGAACCATAACCTACGTCTTCGGACAAAATAAAGATTCAAAACTACTAGAAAAATCTTAATTGTGTACGATCTTGACGTACGCTACTCTAAAATTTTATGGCCAAATGATGCATTGAACAGCAAAACAGCTATTGTACTACAATTATTACTGTGTCTATTAGGTGTAACTGAAAAATGACCTACTTTAAATGAAAAATCTGCCAGTATAATCTATATCCACATTCACTAATTTGTAAATGCTTATTCTATCCATGTGCGAGTAGAACTTAGCCCTTCGATAACTACTTTTTAACTCTTCACTGTGTTTTGATCCTCTTGATTTGCACCACTATTACTGAAAATCTGTTACATGTTCTCTATTTGGCACTAATTACGTTTCATGAATTTTCCTTTAATTTGGTGGCTTCAGATCAGAAACAACCATGACACAGAAACATCTTAGTTCTTTTCAGCATCACTTCCAAGTTCCCACCACTTTTTCCATGCCTGGAACTCCCCCAGAGCTCCATACTCCCACCACAAAAAATAGGTCATTAAGTGACAGTTTGCTAATCAATGATTTATCTTCAACAGCACTCAATTTTATTGACTTTTTATAAAAGCAGCCTATTTCATATTTCCACATTCTTATATCCTAATTGCTCTGAAACCAGAGAAATCTGAATTTTTCTGTTATTTCCAAGACTAAGGTTACCAATGACCTTGACAGTTGCCCAATCCAGTGGGCACTAGTCAGCTCTATGTTTACATGGCATATCTATCATATTTGAAGTAGAACTTCAATGCAGAAACATGATATGGGTGAGTTTTTTGTTTTAATACAATGTTACAGAAATTTTTATAGTTAAATCTTTTTTACTCTCTCCTCTCAAATCATGGTTTGTTGGTAGCTGATCTTCTCTAGGGTAATACTTACGGTAAATCTTCCTCAAGTTCTGTACTTGGCTTCTTCCCTTTTCATCCAATACTCTTTCTACATGAGCTCAGTGAAACCCAAGAATTCGACTACTTTCTATATATGGCAATTGGTGAGTTCTCTGACATATAAACCTCCCATCTGTCTCTCTAAATGAATCAGATCATATTCATAAATGACCACTTGTGATTTTTATTAATGAAAATGTACGGGTTGCTTGGACTATGGTAAATACTTCTTCTATGGCAATTATATTTTTTTAATATTACCATCACTTAGCTTACACCTTTCTGTACAAATGTCTCTCTTCAGGTTTAAACCCATTTACTTTAATCTGTTTCATATTTTGTGCTCTTTTCTCAGAAAGATCCCCGAACCCCAAGCTAGAAACTTCCAGGTCATCTTTGCCTTGAATTTCACTTCCTCCTTGTATTTACCTCTTGCTCATTCCACCACTATAATGAACCAATTATTATATAGTGTAACTCCTGGAATGTACCTCAAATCCTGTCCCTAAATCCACATTTACACTGAATCCCTGCCCCTATTGACTGAATATGTGGGCTTATATAAAATATTTTACTTAGCCCTGCCTCAGTTTCCTCCTCTCCAAAATGGAGATAATAGAATCAACTCATAAAAATTATCTTATAGTAACTTTACAAAGATTAAGTTTATAAAGTCTTAAAAATATATACAGTAAGCACAATAATAGGTGATATGTGTTCAACTACTACAACAAAGTCTTATGCAACATAACGCCTATATCACTGGGTCTTGCTAAAATTTGAGTCCTATAACTTGCACACTAAAAGCAAATTTTACTTGTACTCATGTGATCTTGCTAACTCCCTATTTAGTTATTTGCTATCTATACTATTCTATTTATTGGATGGTAAAATAGAGACACCAGAACGATTCTCGAGAAGCTTAACATAAGTGGCAAAGACAGGAAAGTGAACAGGACGTGTTAAATACTATTCACAAATTCATCCCTAAAGGCATTTCCTTCTACCTTTGCTCTATTAGGCCCTGGGAATACACTGGATTAAAGAAAGGTTAAGATCTGTACTCTCAAGGTGTTCTTAAATTTGAGCAAAGCAAATAAACAGATGTACCAATTGTGATAACTGATCTAAAAGAAATACACAGGTTTCATGACAAGGAATCGCAGGCGTTTGTATAGCTTGCCCGGGGCACCCCTGCTCTGGCTTCAACTCTCGGGTCATGGTGCCCCAAGCATGGCACGCCCAGGGACCCCCCCAGCTCACATCTGCTCTAGCTTCAGCCATCCCACTAAGGCAGCCCCGACATGACGTGACCAAGGATCCCCAGGTTCCCAGAAAATCAAAAACTAAAGTTCACCACCACTAAAACAGACTTCCAAAGAAAGTTAAAATGTCTTCCTTAAGGCATGCCTGAGTGGCTCAGTCAGTTAAGCATCCAATTCTTGATTTTGGCTCAGGTCACGATCTCACGGTTTGTGGGACTGAGCCCCATATTGGGCTGCTGACAGCGCGGAGCCTGCTTGGGATTCTCTCTCTCCTACTCTCTCTGCTGCTCCCTCACTCACACTCTCTTTCTCAAAATATGCATTAAAAGAAAGGAATTAAAAACAAATTTAAGTGGAAAAGGCCATAACGAAAAATTAGAAAATATATGAAAGAAAAAAATGTCACCAATGAAGGCAAATAATACAGGTAGTGAATCAGCCACTTAAAAATCTAGTATGAAAATTAAAAAAAAAAAACAAAAGGATGTAAAATATGTTATCAGCAACATAAAATGTGTGTGTGTTGGGGGGAGTACAAATGTACTTTTATTTTTATTAATATTTTTTAAAGTTTATTTGAAAGAAAGAGCGAGTGAGTGCATGATCAGGGGAGGGGAAGAGAAAGAGGGAGAGAGAGAGAATCCCAAGGTTCCACACTGTCAGCACAAAGCCCAGTGAGGGACTCCATCCCACTAATCATGAGATCATGACCTGAGCTGAAATCAAGAGTTGGATGTTTCCCTGAGCCACCCCGGGCCCTCAAATGTCATACTTCTGGAATGCATTGGAAATTAAGCAACTATCAGCTTAAAATAGACTGCTATAACACTGGTGTATGTGAAACACATGGTAACCAAAACCAAACCTATAAAAGAACCTAATAAAACAAAAAACTACAACAGGGGTGCCTGGATGGCTCAGGCAGTTGAGCGTCCAACTATGGCTCAGGTCACGATCTCGTGGTTCGTGAGTTCGAGCCCCATGTCGGGCTTCCTGCTGTCAGCGCAAGCCCACTTAGTGCCTCTGTCCCCATCTCTCTCTGCCCCTCACTTGTTCATGTTCTCTCTCTCAAAATAACTAAACATTAAAAAAAAAGATTCTCTTTATCCCTCTCTGCCCCTCTCCCCACTCTCTCAAATAAATAAATAGATAGAAAATAAAATAAAAATGGGTAGAAAACTTGAATAATTTTTTCAAATGACGACTTACAGACAGCCAGCAGGCACACTAAAAGATGCTTAACATTACTAATCACCAGGAAAATGACATTCAAAACCATAATAAAATGACCTCACACCTGTCAGATTGGCAACTGTCAAAAAAAAAAATTGTTGGTAAGGATGTAGAGAAAAACAAACAAACTTTATACACTGCGAGTGGGAGTGCAAACTGGTGCAGCCATTACGGAAAACAGTCTGGAGGTTCCTCAAAAAGCTAAAACCACCGTAAGATTGAGCAAATCCCCTTCTGGGTCTTTATCCGAAGGAAATGAAAACACCAATTCAAAGAGACACATGTTTTGAGGAACCTCCATATTGTAAGTGTTCTCTCGCACAGGAAAAAAAAAATACACACACACACACACAATGGAATGTTCAGCCATAAAAAGAATTACATCCTAAATGGAAACAGACTCGGTGGGAACAAAATGTTGGTTATGAGTGGGAAGTGACAGGGAGGTGGACAAAATAGGTGAATGAGACTAAGTGGTATAACCCTTCAGTTAGAAATTAAGGCATGGAAATGTACAGGGGATGCAGTCAATAATTTTGTAATAACTCTACGGTGATATACAGTAACTACATTTATCATGGGGTTCACTTCATAGAAACGTATCAAATCACTATAATGTACACTTTAATAGGCCACTGTAGGTCAAGTATACTTCAATTAAAAAAAAAAAAAAAGAATCTGGTTGTGAATGGCTCTTAATTGAATCAGTAGGTGAGGACAGTCCCCCTGAGAAGGTAACACTGAGTCTGGACATAAAGGGGAGTGTGAGCCCAGCAGGTGAAGGGATTCAGGAAGAATTTCTCAGTAACAGGGTGCCATGTTTGAAATGGATGGAAAGGCAGCTGTGCATCTCTTCCTACAGGCTGAGTGAAGGCTTAGCCTGATACCTTCAAGAGGCAAGCAGGTGTCAGAACATGTCTTGCTTTGTGGGCCATGAGAACCATTTGGGTTTTATGTAGGTACATTTGATGCTTCTGGAATGTTTCAGGCAAAGAAATAATTTATGTTTAAAAAAGTGAAATGATAGGAAAAATACAGGGGTACTAGTGCAGTCTGGTGATCAAAGGCGGATGTCATTGCAAGTGACATCTAAGCTAAGATCTAAGGGATGAGAAAATTCAACTTGTCATTTTGTCTGGATCTATGTGCTGTAGAATAAGAGATATATGCAGATGCTCAGTAATAGGCGGCTAGAATTTGAACTTGTACTTATGAACCCACTCTATTATTTATAGTCACAAAGAATAAATGAAGATTTATATGTGATAAAATCCCAGCATGTGATTGAGGTAAATTAGCTATCAACTCTACCATTTTTAACTAAAATTTGAACTGAATTTTAACAACAAATGCAGTATCGTTGAAATGTCTGCTGCAATATTTTCTCTGTCTTTAGACAGATTTGGAAAATCATATATTCGGATTTATTTTTTCTTGAGCCCTTATAGATCTTGGGATTACTACACTGAAAATAGAATTTAAATATTTTAAATGTGTGCCATATCTACTTTTATAGAAAAAAATAGGCTGGATTTGGGGAAAAAATGCCTTAAAATCATATCTAAGGAAATGGGAAAATCTGGGTCCAATGGAGATACTACTTACGGATAAAGACAAAACTAAATCAAACATTCTTTTCCACTAATGAGTACATTAAAATCATCCATGGTCTAATTCAACAGGAGGGTATGGAACACCCTCTACATGTCATATCAGCATTTTATGAGTTGCTACATATATAATGATCAAATAATGCTCAGCCCCTGCCTCTAAAAGCAGGCATCTACTCGAGGAGATAGACAAACTAATGAAACAGGTGAGTCAGCCTTGCAGGATGCTCTCGTATAAACAAGGTGCTATGGGGTATGCAGGAACAGTACCCAAAGTCGACTCCGATGCAAAAAAAGGAGAATGGTGTTCCAGGCAGAAAGAGCAAGTCATTTAAGAGTAGGTAAGGCAAATCACGAGGAGTCTAAGAGCAGCTCCGCCATTTGGCTGAAGGTTGAACTGGGAGGGAGCAGTAAGGTCACAGAGTCTGTGATTTTTGTCTGTAGACAATTGGGAGCCATGGACATTTTATTTTATGCTGGGCTGTGTCACAGTCACATTTGCTTTGCAAAACATTACTCTGCCTGGGATGTTGACAGATTGGCATCTGGTAGAGACTGGAATGACTGCCATAATCCAGAAGGGCGACGATGGGCCCTGGGCAAAATCAGGTGCAACATCAAGGCAGAGAATAGCATAGATTCAAGGATCAATAAAGTAAAATTCATATTTGGGGATACTGATTGGCTGTGGGGCATGGAAAAGAAAGAAAAGTAAAGGATGACTGATTCCCCTCAAAAAAAAAAAACATGGAAGTAGGGACTAAATTGGGAGGAGAGGTAGGGATATAGGAAAACTGTTCAGGATTTAATAATTCTGTTCGATTTCTAATGCCAGCAGTCTGTTAGAATAATGAATGTGCCCACCTAGAGTTCTGCAAATCACCTGCACAAAAGAGACATTGTTTTCCATGTCTCAAGAAAGGGAAAAATTTCATTATAACTCAAACCAAACTTCCCATTACTTCCCCAAAAGTATCACAGAGGCCTCTCCATTAAGTGTGCAAGTTGAGTCTCAAGATAGCGATAAAACTGACCTAAGTAAAGTGAATATTGTGTGTACAAAGACAACTGGTATACTATACATTTTGGTGATAATGCAGTATCATCTCAAATTTATCATACACAATTCTCGATGCGTTCTCTCAAGGATGGAATTGGAAGATCCTGTAAATTAGACACTCAGAGGTAACCAAAGAAGCGATAAAGCTGCTGTGTAAAGCAGATCAAAGATTCCGCTAGCTCTAATTTGGCAGTACGTGGGCTGTGATACCCACAGATGTGTAGGCATTTCCCAGAGACACACAAGTCTTTCACATGGGAAAACACACAGGGAAACATACCTTATAAAGGACATTCAGAAGCCAGATCCCTGTGTCTGAGTCCTGGCTCTGACACCTTATAACTTTGTGCATGTCTCCTCCAATTTACAGTTTTCTCATATAAAAAAGTGGGTATACGACTGCTTACTAACACCTGCCTAGGAAATGCGTGTTACGAGAATTAAATCGGACCATGTTTGTAAAGCACATAACTAATGGCTAGCTCTTAGTATGAGCTTATTAAATGCAATTCATTTTTTACTATGCTTGCTTTTTTTTGAAAGGGGAACCATGTGCCATCGTAAATTGGCTACTTCAGTCCTTTATTATCAATAGGACTGCTGCATCAAGTACTTTTGATCATTATAGATTATGATGGGGCTCAGTCTTTTACATAGTGCTATCATATTGTTCTCCGCATTTTTTTTTTAGTTAGGTAATATTGTCACTTACAAAACTGGGAATATATTTTCCTGTTGAACAAAATCATGAGTGGTCAGAATCACAGGGGAGCAAGTACACTTCAGCACTTCGTACATCAGGAAGGAAAAGTGAAAAGACGCATGACAGCTGAATGTGAAGCTGCCCATCCTGGGCACACTGGAAGAACTTGAACTTGAATTCCATGTGGTAAGCAGTGTTTTCTACAAATGTCTTATTGCACTTGAGCTGGGCCAGTCTAACAAATCCCAATTGTGGCTGAAGAGCAAAGAGCCAGAGGGGGTGTTATAGGACTTCAATTACTTGGACCTAATGGTCCAAATAGGGAAAAACAAAACTGAATATAGTAAGTTCAGTGACAGTTTTAACGTGCAGGAAAATGCACAAGCTAACAAAGTAACTGTGCAGACTAATGAAGAAACTGGCTATAACAATCTTTGGATAGATGTGCAATAATACTGAAACCCTATTTTATTTTTTTTTGTTTATTTTGGAAGAGTGAGCGAGCACACACAAGCAGGAAAGGAGCAGAGAAAGGGAGAGACAGAATTCTAAGCGGGCTCTGCTCTGTCAGCACAGAGCCTGACGTGGGGCTCGGTCTCACGACCACCGTGAAATCATGACCTGAGCTGAAATCAAGTTGGATGCTTACCCAACTGAGACACCCACGTGCCCCAAATCCATATTTAAAACAACTGAAATTCTTTCTGTCTGCTCACTTCTCAAAATCCACTGAAGTAGTAAGTTAGTGTCATTCATAAAATTTTTTTTGAAGTGCTTTCAGCCTGGTTGAAAAATAAGCACATATGTCAACAATTAGGAGTTTATGATCAAAATGTGTAACAATTTTGGGGCAAAATATTTAGACATTAGAATACTAAAGGATCTTGCCATATATTGGTGAAATGTTTCTACTGGCAAAATAACTGCATCTCGTTGATAACTTTCTCATGAACTTTGAATATGACCATAATCTCTCTCATTCAAGTTGTATTCAGTGGAAGTAAAGGAAGCTTCAGGCTCTAACTGTGGGATCATGTCTTTCATTCAGAGAATTCCCATGCAAATAAGTCAGAAAGGGTGAGAACAAAGTGGGGATGGGAGAAGACTCGGGAAAGATTTCACCCATGAAATTAAAAGGGCACAGAGGTGAAGTCAACACAGCCAACTTCAGACAATATGACTTTCCAATTTTAAGAAAGGACTACATATGAATATTAAAAAAAATATATTTTCAAGGTGCAATTCCTTTGTAGATTAATCCAAAAATCAGTGACTGAGAATAAGGAGACCTAGAATCTTATGCCATAATCGCCATTGTTATATGAACTCCTGAAATCCTTGAACCTCATTGTACCTCACTCTCCCCCTCTGCAAAATGCAGGGGTTTGGGTTGGAATGGATTTCTGTGATGCCCTCCTGTAGGAGCATCCTGGAGCCTTCAGGGCATCCCTTTCTCTCATCTTATAAGTAGCTTTAATTTAAAACCTCACTGGACCACAACATCCCTAAACTGACCTAGATTCTCAAGTTCTTCCCTATTTCCACCCTTTTACCTTTCTTGTTTTCTTGCAATATTTATTCAGAAGCCTAAAAAGGTTGAACTATAAATCCTGGTATCGAGTGTCTAGGAATATGACTCATCTTACTTCTTGAGGTGGAAAGAATGTGTTACTTGTGCACTAGAAGCCATGATCCGTGTGAGGCTGTCCCATCCACACCACCCTCACCCCAAATAGTCACATTGACTTTGGTACATACTGTGTGAAAACCTAGAGTCTACGATTGAGGTGACAGAACCAAAAGAACATGCAAAGTCCCGATTATCTGCTTCTAAAGACTCAGGAAATAAGGCACAAAGAGACTCAGTACTGAACAGAAATACCAGTTTTTGGACTTGCTGATTACTGAGCCAAGTCCTTACCAAGACAAGAAAGCCAATGGTTTCAAAACGAATTTCAGTACAATAGGCTCTGTTTTGACTTTTGTTTTTACAGACTTGGAGAAACTTTAGAAAAAAAAAAAAACAGTAAAATATAAGACATAAACACCTTATCCTGAGAACAGGTATTCCTAATCTGGTATCTATTAAAGGAAAATGTTTAACAAAAAAGTTAACTAAAGTTTGAAGAAATCAACAAAAACCTATAAACTTACCCTAAGATATACGTATACACATACAAATACTCACATATATTATATGCAAAAATGAAGTCTAATAATACTCAATTTCACTTACCAGTGACAGCTAGGTAATGATTCTTAACTAATTAGAACCAAGCAACCTAAATTGCAAGGAATCCCTAAGTCCAAGGTAAAAGTATGTTCTAACAATGAAGCAGGCTTCATTAGACAGCCTTAAAAAAAGATAATTGACTGCTGGGTATGATTAAATTCTAGGAAATCCAATTTTATCTTATTCTTTTGAAGTCCGATGTAATCTAAACGGTGTGTGATAAACTAGCCAAGTTAAGTTCAAGAAGAGTCATCCACATACCATTTACCTTTGCAATGGTTCCATCTTTTTCAAAACTGAGGCTAGTCCTTTCAATTCTCATCAGGCTTTAACTGGGAATTGCCATGTCTAATGATTCTCTGAGACTTTCTGCCACCTGTGTGAAGTTATTTGGTTAGCTGAAGTTACCGAAAACGTACTTTACATTTGTGTGAGATCATTGACAGTGTGTTACTAACTAGGTCTTAGCTTGGTTCATGGGTTGGGAACTTGCTTCACCAATAACACTTAAAAGTTACTGAATGTCCACTATGTGGTAGGCACATGACTGTCTCGTTTAAGGTTGACAATAACCTTATGAGTCTAGTTCTACTATTTTCCCCTCATAGATTAAGAAGCCAGCTTTAGAAGAATTAATGTTCCTCTGGTGAAAAACCAGTGTATGTTGGGAGCAGTAATAAACACTAGGTTTACCTAACTCCATAAATCTTGTTTTTAAAGATTACACAATGATGACTCACATTGCCAAGTTCTGCTTTTATAAAAATATATTATAAATGGGTTCACAAATTATATCAGACCCATTTACCTTAGAAAACACACAGCACGGTCTCAAATGCAATCGTAAATGCTCATTGTCCTTGCTGTGGAAAGTTACACTGTGAAAGAGAGTGTAGCTAAGGAATAAACCCATTACCCAATGCCCATGTTGGCTAGCTCCCAATTTTTAAAAGCGTGCTGCATAATCTCTTACAAAACTGTAATTCTAATACAAGTTGTAAATCTTATTTAACCATGTAATGAAATAATCCAGGAGAGTACAATTAAATATGTTAATTCTTAGGAAAACTGTAACTTTTGCACTGCTGGAATTACAATCTCTTTAACTTCGTGAATAATTATAAAATATTCCTTACATCTTTTCTAAAAAGAGGGGGCGTATAAAGCCATAATTTCTGAAGTAATCATCTTATCACAACAACATAGAGAAGATTCTGGTCTAATAGATGACTCTGTAGGGTACTGTAAAACAATATGGTAAATTTGAAAAAAAAAATCAATTTTAAACAGTCCTGTATCTTCACTGCGATTTTAAAAAAGAGATTGGTATTTTTTTTTTTCTGAGCTGTGTTTTAAATATACCATTGGAAAGCGTGGCCAAAGGAACATGGGTTGCTCACTGAACAAAACACAATAGAGGGGAACATTTGTGTATGTTCTCAAAAAGGTACCCAAGGCCAAAGGAAAGGGAAGGGTCACGGTCCATGCAGGGTTGGTGTGACTGCTCTCGCAGAGAAAGCACTGGAAACTACCCACCCAGTAACGTCAAGACACAGGCGAGGATGGCAATCAGGGCTCCGGTGCTGAGGCCGGCAGGTAGGACGTAGGCCTCCGCGTTGCAGGTCTGGGCTACCCCGTCGGCATCACAGTCACAGACGCGGATGGTGAGGGTGTTCGTGCTGCTGAGGGAAGGCGAACCACTGTCCACGATGAAGATGGGCAGGTAGTACACAGACTGCTCCTGTCTCCGGAAGCCGTTTCTCCTGGTGAGAATGGAAGCCGTGTTGTCTAGGATAAAGAAAGCAAACGTGTAACCCCAGATTTCTGGCAGACTCAGTCCTGCCAAACTGTATCCATTTAAGGGGGAGGGTGGGAGGAGGGGCGAAATAGGTGAGGGGGTTTAAGCGGTACAAACTTCTGGAAGAAACACACGCACACGCACACACACACGATGTATGTGAGTTAAGTCCTTCTGTTTGGTATCTTTAGACGGGGCACTATATATTACCCAATACTGGTTCATTCTAGTACAGTTTAATACATTTACCTCATGCTGTGGAGTTATGACCCAAGGAAACAGTAACAAAGTAAAACTGAATATGGAAATTTTTATTCATCACTTACTAACTGCAGCTTTGTGAAAATCCCATGTAGTCTACCCTCTTACTTCTCTTACGTTTCGAACCACACACTTACAAAGAGGATGATGCAAATGAACAGGGTATCTTTGCAGAATCATGAGATGGCCCAAAAATCTCCACCTGTCTCAAACCCAATATAGAAACAATTAAAATAAGTCGATCCGGCTTTATCTAAGTATAGCTATCAGAGAGAAATGACACTGTAGTTTTTAAAAATCCATATTGGTATATATCGTGACCCAGGCCCCATGTGTATAAACATTGTGTCAGTGATAAAATGGGTCATTTGTGTTTAATTTATATTCAATATTCTATTTCATCTAAACGTTTAAAGTAATTATGAAACTTTTAACAGTGGTCAATAAGTCTGTATCACATAAATGTGATTTCTAGATCAGAAATATTTTTTCTTATCTGCTAGCGGTTTACCCAACTAACTTGTCTTCATTAACTAATTAGAGAATGTATGTGGTCCTTTAAACTTACAGCAATTAACACATAAAGGAAAATAGGATGCTAGTTTCATCGAGTGTACTTTAATATTGTATCTCCTTTCCAAGCTATCCAAAAGACATTTATCCAATGTTATCATAAAAGAATTAACAATGCTCTAATGAAAGAGCAAGCTGAAATCTATTCTATCCAAATGGCACCAAACAGCAAGCTCACAGGAGACCAAAGGAGTCATATAACCTGCAGTTACAAATATGGCAAGAGCAACTGTTTGGTTTTTGGATTCCATCCGGTAAGTTTTTATGTAAACGAATCTTGTTTTAAAACGTGAATTTGAGGCGTTCATTAAAAATCCACACATGCGGCTGAAGGATATTGTTTTCGGTATGTCTCTCTATACACTTAATAGTAACGCAACGTCTATTTCTTGGCCTCTCAACCACTCAGATACATGTACTCATGATGTGATACACAAAGTTGTTTCAGAGCTGCTGAACGTTAATCTAACATGCCTGGCATCAGAGAGCACACTTGTGCACGCACACACACACGACGAATCAAGGAGCACGTGCAAAAAATGCCCACTACGTGAGAAGGGAGGCCTGTGCTCAGGAAAGATATCATAAGATGTGTGATGTTCTCTATGCAGCTCCTATGATGGAAGCCAATATAAGAACTAATCTCCTAATTCTTACATGGTTCATGCTGGACGCTCTGGACTTGACTTAGGGAAGTCTTTCAAGTGTGCGTTTACTGTCCAAAAATCATGGCACTGCATGATGATGACACATGGGGGAAATACTCTTTTCTTGGAAAGGTCATAAATTCCCCTCTCTGCATTTGTGCTGGGTGAATCCAAGTGCTAAGAACTGTCCCTTGCAAATATGAGTAAGTCGGAGAGTTTGGGATTACCCACACAGAGAACGTTCTTCCTTTTATGTTACAGAAGGGACAAGATAGTGTTCTCATTTAAGCAGAGGATGGAATCAGGAAAGATATTTTAAGATTGAAGTTTTGAGGTCAAACTTGGATTTTCTGCGCTAAACAGGACGGAGGCTTTAGGCAAAAAGCACTTATAATGCCTACCTTCTAAGTCATTTTAGATGAGCCACTGTTTGACTAGCAAATTGTTTCTACGTTTTGTTTTTTTTTTGTTGTTTTGTTCCTGAAGCCTGATTCACATATTCAAGCTGAAAGAAATACATCTTCTGTATTAGTGGGGGAATACTCTTCTCGATATATCCATTACAAATACCCTTCTGTTAAAATAAATACCTTGAATGAAATCACCTGTGAATAAATTCAAAATTAGACAACAGAATGGTCTTCTGCTTCCCTTAAAAGTTCTTATAATTGTCTATATGTTGTGTATATGTCTATAATTATATATATATGTATATATATAAAATTGTCTATATAAGTTGTTATATATAATTATATATGCCTGTAAGTCTGTATATATTTATAAAATATAAATATTGTATATATATTTATTTATTTAAGCAAAATCAGAATATACTTACAGGCCTCTGTAAATATGTTTCTATAATGACACTTAGGGAACTGGTAAAAGTGTTCACCTCTGACGCAAAGAAATAAGATTGAGGATGACAGGAAATTCTTTTTATATTTCCTTGCATGAAGAATATATCTTTTAATTATCTGCATGGATTACTTTTATGTAAAAATAAAGGAATAACTGATGTTGCTATTGAAGGTATTAGGTCAAAATTGATTTATGTTGAAATCAGATTGGAAATACCAATTATTTTCCTAACGTCTCAGTTATGCCTATATAGGATAGCCTTATTGATACATTTAGCTGGCCCCTCAAATGTCTAGGAGTAAAGAGAAAGGTGGACCTGCCTTTTCCCTTATTTGGATTTTGGCCTGAAGTGATTTAAGTAGCAGCTGCTTCTTAATGACAGCAAATCCACAGATAAAAATTACTTAAAAAAAAAATTTAAGGACAACGAGCCCCTTAAGAGTTTATTTGAGAGAGAGAGAGAGAGAGACAGCATGAGCGGGGAAAGGGCAGAGAGAGAGAGAATCCCAAGCAGGCCCTGTGCTATTGGGGCTCAAACTCACAAAATTGTGAGATCGTGATCCGAGTCGAATTCAAGAGTTGGATGCTTAACTGGCTGAGCCACCCAGGCACTCCACTCACTGCCCTTTAATTAATGTCCTTGTATGTGTCAGTATATGTGTATGTATATGTATTCCACAATCAGGATTCCTGAGCAAGAAAAAGTAGTTGTTTAGAGAGTTTGTACCTGCTGCCTCCACTGGTGACCATAATAATCCCTTACCTTTGTTATCTTTCAATGAAAAGTTGTGGTTATTTGTTGCATCAGTCGTTAAGCTGAAATAAAACTGGTGTCCATTGGATGGCTCATCTTTATCAACGGCACTGATCTTCTGGATAACCTAGGGATGGAGAAGTAAAACATGAAAATATGTTGTTGTGCTCGGCTTTGTTTTCTGTGACAGAGAAGAGCAATTTTATACCTTATAATAAACACCATCCTTCTGGAAGGAAGGAGCAGATAGACTAATATGAACTCAATCTAAAAAGGGCTCTGAAAAACAAGCCGTGTCCTTTTCAAACGCTGAGTTTGAATTTACTTTTGTGAACCTGAGACATAAGCTGCACCAACTGATGACACCATCCCCGTAAACATTACAAAACACTGAACAAAATGGATGAGTAGAACAAACCAGACCGAGATTAAACTACACTTAATTCTTTGAAGTTCAAGGTACTTACGCCCTGCTGTGTAAAGTGGGGAACAGCTCAATCAAGCTTAATATGCTAGACTTCGTAAAGGAGTCAAAGCCCTCCACCATTTACCATGGCTTTTACAATGTTTATCTTTCTTCCTGAGAAATTTCATCATCCCAATTAAACCAGAATTTTAGCGTTCCTTCAATGTTAGTTTATGCTACACATCAAAGTGTTAGTTTTGCTGAGACATGCTGACCATATTTTATCTTAAAGCTGACAGAATTTCAAGGGCAACTGCTGCTGCATATTTTAAAAGAAATCACAAGCTAGGAGGCTGGTGTTCTGAAAGCTCTCACCTGCCCTGGCTGGGCATTTTCACACACGGTGGTTTCATAGTCCATAGCAAATTCAGGGGCATTGTCATTGATGTCGAGTATAGTAATGGCCACATAGCCTCTTCCAACTTGAGACGGATTCTCTAATAAAGAGGAAAATGTCTTATCATTTACTCAGAGTAAAGCTGTTATTCCATTGCCATTTAACTCAAGAAACTCCTATTAAAAATAATTAGAATCAATAAAAAGGGTTTGCCTCTCTAAAGCATGACCCTAGTAAGAAAATGACCAAACTTTGAAAGAAATCTAGAAACTTAACACTGTAGACTTCAAAGAGAGCAACAGAAAATTCGCTCCAAGCATCATATATACGTACAGTATATGCATTTTTTTTAGTCCTTGATAAGAAAATCATTGAAAGAATGAGCAATAAACCATGAATTTCAATGTTCTTTGAAGCTAGAGCTCAGGTATGTAAGACTGCACGTATATAATGTACACCTATGTATGTACATAATATGCATAACATAGAAGTGTGCATTATTATGTCGATGTCTTTCTATCAGGGACTCAAATGAGTTCGACATCAATATGCAAATCTGAGTGTCTTGGCTAGAGATCAACCTACCACTTTCTGGAAGAAACTGGCCCAACTCTGTATCAGCATAAATGTAGCTTATGAAATACGACTACAAAGCAACAAGAAATCCTCTGAAGGTAACTCAGGCCCATTATTTTATAGTCCTCTCTTTTCATTAACTTTCTGAGCATTAGAAAATAAAGTTAATGAATATAAATTTATTTCACAGCTGGAAATTAAGGATTTTCAAAGTTTTGCTTAACTTGAATAAGCACGTAATATGACTCAAGTAGAAATGATAACCTCGTGACAACCCACTCTCCACTCTAAGTGTCCCCCATCCCAACTGAATTCTAAACCTTGCAACTTACGGCTCTCCATTGCAAGAACTGTGATATTATGAACAGCATTTGTCTCTCGATCCAAAGATTTGGCGGTTGTAATAACTCCACTGTTGGCATCGATATTGAAATATCTCTCCAAGTCTGTGTTTCTGTCAATTGAATACCTAATGCAACATTAAAAAAGAAGAAAAACACTTCAATATTTGTGTTTGATTACAATTTGCTAAATTTATTTCATTAATTACATGGCCACTCATCAAATCCTGCTGACACCACAATCTGTCATATTAGTACAAATACATGCTTAGCTTAAAACTTCACCAAAGTTATACTTGGTTCATCAGTTCTTGTCAGTAACCTTTTTGATTTTCTGTCAGTAAAAAATAAACACCCTAGTGTAGTTCTCTTCACAGCAGATTTGATATTATAAGCTTCAAATTTATTTTATTATTATGTTAGTTCCCCCAAATCACTTACAATAGACTTAGTAGCCCCTGCCATGGTTATAGGTCCCTCTAAAATGAAATATACACAGACACCCTGACCATTCACATACACCTTTTGTCTTGACAACTCCAGCCAGATCTCAACCCCCCAAACTTAAAAAAAAATCCCTCAGGATCTTGACCAGGATTCCATAGAGAAGTGTCAAGGTAGAACCCCTAAAATTACATGAATATTTTGGTGTCTAGGAGCATTTTCTCAAAATATCTGCTATCCAAATATGAGTGAAAAATGTTCTACCTGCGTTCTTAATCCATTTTGCTGTTATTTGTTCTGTATATAAAATTCACCCACCTCCCGTTAATGACTGTCTTTAAATGCCACCCCCCAGTCGTTCTAGTTGAGTAAAGGGATTTCATTTAAAAACAGACAGACAAAACCAACAGATAAACGCATACCCAATTTAAGAAAGTATTCTATGTTTCCATAGTTCTCCAACACTATTATTAAATAGAATCATCTACTTCCAGTCTGATGTATCACAAAATGCTAGACACATAGCAAGGAAAGAGGAGGCATCAAAAAATATTAGAAAATTAACCGCAGACCAACAAATATTGTCTTTGTCCAGCAATAGTAGGTGTTTGGGTATTGAGAATGTTAGGAACTTATTTTCTGATGATTTCTATTTTCTTGATGGCATATGAAACAAGATTATCAGCTGAGAGAGCAAAGGGGTGAAGGTACTTTGAGAAGAGTAGTCATTTTTTTAGAAGAGACAGAAATATAAAATATAAATACACACACAGAGACCAGGGGATGTATAACAGAAGAGCTAAGCATTGTGGATTGATACTTTGAGATTTATGTTCATCAATTTAATATGAAACCAGTCATTCTATGTGTCTGTCTTGCTCTGTTGTCATAAAGGCACATAAAGAGCATAGGGTTATTTTAACTGGTCACGGACAATGGACGGGGTGAGGGGAGTATGGACAACAGGGGCATGTACATAAGAGTGATAATAAGGAAGGCCCATGATCTATAAGTTGGTAAGGAAGAACTAAGGAAATAAGAGAAGACAGACTGATTTGACAAGATTCTGATTGCACCAATAGATTGTAAATCTCTTTCAGGATGTGGAATTTCTAAAGTGGAAAGTAGTGGACAAAGATTAAGATCCTTGAGGTAGATTTTCAACAGTAGCGTATATACGAGAGCTGACAAGTCACAAGTATGTTCGTGAGAATCTAGGACTAAATCAAGGCAGAAAAACAGATCACTGGAGGTAAGAAGACCAAGCAACTGAAATAGGCACAAGGCATGAGTAGGCATTTTTCCAAAGCAGATATCCAGATTGCTAACAGACCCGTGAAAAGATGCTCAACATCACTCGTCATCAGGGAAACACAAATCAAAACCACCATGAGACACCACCTCACACCTGTCAGAATAGCTAAAATTAACAGCTCAGGAAACAACAGGCAAGATGTGGAGACTGGGGAACCCACTTACACTATTGACGGAAATGCAAACTGATGCAGCCACACTGGAAAACAGTAAGGAGGTTCCTCAAAGAGTTAAAAAGCACAACTACGCTACAGTCCAGCAACTGCACTACTAGGTATTTACCCAAGGGATACAAAATCACTGATTCAAAGGGGCACATGAACCCCGACGTTTCCAGCAACATCGTCAACAATAGCCAAATTATGGGAAGAGTCCAAAGATCCATTGACTGATGAATAGATAAAGAAGATATTGTGTGCCTGTGTGTGTTTGTGCTTCACCTTCCTCTTCATGACTGCCCTTTACTTAAAATCTGAAAACTCTCCTGCAGGTCCTCTTATGTTCTTTATATAAAACTCTTTTCCTTTGCAAATTTATACAGTCCCATGACTTAAATAACTTGTGTATTTTTGATTACTCCAAAATTCACATAAAATCCTCGTGGCCCACTAGACTCATATATTGAATTGCCTGCTTAATGTCACCACATGGATAGACAACATGAACGGAGATGTAACATGTCCCAACTGATGTTGTAACTGCTACAGTCTCCCAAGCCCCTACTTCCCCTACTCTTTCTCCTCCGAGTAAATGACACCACCAGTCACTTGAATGTTCAATCAAAAAATCTAGAACTGGTCAGTGACTTGTTTTTCTCACTTACTCTTGCGTCCAGTTTCTCAGCAACTTCCAAGTACAAGCAGTTCCAATGGCCATACACTGTAGCCTAGATTCTGCATTATTTTACTCTTTATCAACGTATTAGGAGAAAACTAACAAATTGCTCTCCGAGGCTAAGGCGGAGGGAGTCGGAGCAGATGTGGGGAAAGAATGAGCTGTTGGCTTGAGATTGAAGGTCTTGGCAAGGACACAGAGGACACGGGTTGTCCAGAACACTCCGGGTGGTGGTCATACTTCTTCATCACAAGGACTTGCGATCACTGAGGATTAAAGGGGTTCCTTATTTTCAGGGGCGCCTGGGTGGCTCAGTAGGTTGAGCATCCGACTTCGGCTCAGGTGATGATCTCACAGTTTGTGGGTTCGAGCCCCGCATCAGGCTCTGTGCTGACAGCGTGGAGCCTGGAGCTGCTTCGGATTCTGTGCCTCCTTCTCTCTCTGCCCCTCCCCTGCTCATGCTCTGTCTCTGTCTCTCAAAAATAAATAAATGTTAATTTTTTTAAAGGGGTTCCTTATTTTCAACCAGTCCTTCCAGGCATACAAAAACCTAGATTTTATATAGCAGACATTCACTACGATATAAAGTTACCTAAGAAAAGCAGTCCCTCAATCAAGAGAAGTAATGATTACATGGGCATTTTTTAAGTGAGAGGTGCCAGATGTCTCTCAGGAGGATTGACTGAGCCAAAAGAAAAGGAAGAGCCTAAAGAAGTTCAGAGGAGCACCTTGTACAGGTCTGGACCCATGGGCCAAGGCCCTGAGATGTTCGATGGCCCGAGTCAATCAGAGGCTGAACAGAAAGGAAGGGGATAGGTTGTTTCTCTAATCACAAATGGAAGTGAATGTCAGTGCATCTCCTCATGCTGTTAGTGGTGTTTGGACTCACGATGATCCCTCTACTCTCTGCAAGTGACAGCCTAAGAAAACTTGGCCTCTTTCAATGCATGTGGGAGGAACCAATGAAAGAGATCACTTCTATGATTTGCCGCATTTAAGCTTGTGCTCTATCCATTTATTAGGCAGGCAGCTTGAAACCTCAATGTCCAGCCTCAGTCCTTTTCTTGAGAGCTGTGAACTGCTCCAGACACCTGCAATGTCTTGAACTCAAATTCAGTAGATTTAAAGCAGATCCAGCGGCCTTTCCCCAAAACTATCAGTTCTTCGTAACTTTCCCGTTTTCGGAACGAGCTGAGTATTTAAAGCAGAGTTGATGTTTTTCTCTGAAGCCTCAACTGTGAAGGGTCATGTGTAACAAAGACTTCTACTTACATGTCTAATATTCATTTACCCTTCATTCTTATTAATAGAACCTTGCTTTTGTTAGAGGCAGCCATGTGTTCAGCTGAACAACTGGGATTACTAGTCTTCCATGCTGATGCGGTGTCAATCTCCTTATATTAACATTTTAGCAAATGAGATGAAGAAAGTTGAGTCGAGCATGACTGAAAAACCCCTACAGACGATAGGAAAGAGCTGATAATTCAGCTTGCATTTGATGTCCGCCCCTTCCCCTCCATCTCACCTGGGACACGCACACAATGGAAGAGGTCCAAAAACCATTTTGTAAATAGGAGGTGATGAGTGCTTGGCATGAGAAGCCAAGGCCCTTGATGACATTATACTGCCAAATTGTCAGTCCTTGGGTGCATAGCTCCAGACTTCTCATTAGTAAGTCATTAGTGTTAAGCTTTGTTGCAACTAGCCAAGCACAATTTCGAACAAGGGCAAGCAGGTACTATTATGGTGGTATTTCAGTATTAGATACTAACATCTCACAGTTGGTTGTTGATGGAGACAAGATTCAGAACCGTGTCATCTGAGCCACCTGTCCATTATGTACCACATCACCCATAAACGAGCTTTTAGTCCCTGTCACTTACAACTCTACAATTCAGCTTCTTTTCACCTTTTCCCAATGCTCTCTTATCTAAAACCCTAAGCCAGTCAAACTGATGTTAACGGATTAATTAAAAGGCCATGTGTCTCTCCATTTCTGATGTCTTTCCTCACGTTGGTCCTCCTGTACTCCGTGTTTCCGCCTTTCCAATTATTTTAGTCCTATGATTCCTTGAAGACAGTCCTCTAGCACTAAAGCAGCAAGGCTTTCCAATTACATAAAAGAGAAAGAATTTTTTTTTCCCCCCAGTCAGGGCCTCTCTAAGGCGCCAGATGTGGACCAAGCACAGAGGAGCTGTCTTGACTTCTGCTCTAACTCATCTCCATTTTCCTGGCTTTGGACGCATGGGACCTAATTGCCATCCTGGAGAATTGCATTCCTGCCTCAAATCAGAGACCCCCAGGCCTCAGAGGTTTGGGGCTTTGCTTGTGGAGAAGAGCAAATCAGAAAATGTGGTTCATTTATTTGGGAGGAAAAGGAAGGCTCATGGGACAGGGTCCTGCCATACATCATTTTGAAGAAAATGGGTAACGGTTTCAGAAAGAAAGCCCAAGAACAACATCAGAAAGCAGCAAGATTTAAACCTAAAAGCTAACGTGTTATGAATTTTTGCCAACCCAAGAGTGTTCTTCATTTCGACCCATGCCCCGCCCCCAGCATCAAGTTCCTATTAAATCACGCCAGTAATAATTTTGGAAAAGTCTTTAAAAAAATAATGTAGTATGATGTGATGTGACTGTGGGACCCCAGGATTCGAAGTCAGGACACCCTGGGATATTAGCGCCAAGCTTGACCTGACTGCCTGGAGGGACTACCAGTAATTTAATCCCTCAGCCCAAATTTATTAGTAAGTGAGTTGAAATAGAGATCTCCCAAATTTTGTAAGTGTCTGATCTGATCTTAGCAATTATCCTACATTATCACAGAGAGTCACTGCATATTTTTGTAACTCTAATTTCCCTAGGATCAAACAAAAAATTAGGGCACTCGGTACTGGGAAATCAAGGCTGTTCCTATAGTATATTGCCAAGAAAAAAAAAAAAAAAGAACAATTCATAGTCAAAGCGACATCTCTGAAGTTTAGTTCATTAAAGCCATTCTGTTGTAAAAATATAACACACACATATAATCCATAATGGGCCTTTCTTGGTTTGTATAAAGAATACAGGCTGTCACTAAAATCCCTTAATGTTTAATGTAGGGAACAGTTGGAGGACACATATTTGGATCTCTCTGTTCTCTAGATCTTACAACTTTTTTCAAAACAAATATTTTAAACTAAAAGCAAAAACCAAAGCAAAAACAATTCATAAGTTATGCTTTTTTAAGAAACCCTGCAGTAGTTAGGATCTGTGAACTTGGTGCTCCCCACCACAAATCACACACAAGGAAATAAAGGACACAGTTTATGGCCCCGACCCTGCCACTGTCCTCCTGTACTCATTTGGGCTCTCGAATCACTATTTATACTGTTCTGTTTCTTTCGCTGCAAAATGAGACAGTTTTACAAGATGGTTTATCATTTCCAGATTTAACATTTGCTTTTTTAAGTAAGATTTTGTGTACCACCTCTTTCCAGCTAGATAACAAGAGGGTTGGGAACTCATCTCATCATCTGTATACGCTCGGCGTTCTGTACATCTGCAATGAAAAGAATTCCTTAATAAACGCCTGTTATTACCACGGCTGCTGTTTGAGAAGCTATGGAGATCAATTGAAATGTTCTTCTCCAGCAGCATTCTTATCACCCAGCTACTGAGATGCATGTGAACACTCACAAAAAGGACGTGTGGGTGAGTGAGCTAGATTAACACAAATGTATCACCACTACTCCCCAAATGGCAAAAGATAATGTGATAAATATACACGAACAATTCTGAACACAGAAACAGCTGAGTCATTCGAGTTGAGATCTTCAGAAATGCATGTGTGGGTGGGTGCCTATGTGTGCCTGTGTATGTGTGTGCGTGCGTGCACGTGTGTGTACTGCTGTAAGGAGTGGGCAGCTTCTGATACAGACCTTGCTAAAATCCTGGAACCACATTTTCTAACTGTGTGACCGGGAGGCAGATGTATTATAACACAGGAATGATAATGCTTGCCTTACAGGACTTTAACGAGAAATTTCTTCAAAGTAAACTACTGAGTTCAGCACTTAGAGATGCTACTCTTTGTACTCTCACCCCTTGCTGATAACGGCAACTCGATTCTCCTTTGGAGATTTAAACCTTCCCAATCTCATGCAATCTTGATGGTACTCACAATCAAGATGCCCAGAACTTCCTGGGTAAGAGACGGGACACACGTCCTAAGACAGGCCAAAAAACTTTCCAAGAAACGTGAACCTTAAACAGAGGGCCACGAGAAAAGAACAGGGTTGGCACGGGTTCACCCCACTGCCCCATCTTCAAAAGACTATCTGCTCATTCTTGCTGGTCATATTTCTAGAAAAACCTTAGTCTTCTGTTTTCAGAGTACTGGCTATGCAATGTTTTCTTTAATTCTGTGAGCTACCCCCGATTATTTCAATAAATCCTTTTTTTCAGTTATCTATGGCCAATTTCTATTATTGCAACTAAACAATGCTAAGAGTACAGTTCAGTGTAAGTATAGCTCCTTAATCTTTCTTCTTCATGGATAGTTCCCTAAGACTCACACCGAAACCCATTATGGATTTAGTATTCTTCTATTCATCACACTTTTCAATAAGCATTTTAAATGTGGAAAATAATATAAGGGACAAATCAAGAGAAATGTAATCTTCAATAAATTCATTACCTGCAGTCTTCCAAAAGCTAACTCAGAACTCCAAGCAGAGTTCTAATTCTTGGGCAATATGATAAAAGATGGAAAATTTGATCACATATATTAGGAATTTCTACTTACATTTTGAAAATTATCTCTGGATATTAAATACACTAGTATAATAACACTTTTTTTTATCTTCACCATATGTGAACTTTTTTTTTCATTTTTAGTGATAGTTATATTCAATTGGGCAGCATTTTGAAATTGATTAAAGCTCATATTTTCCCGATGGAATAGATTTCTGCTACTTTGCACATGAACCACTATTTTTCCTCTATGTTACTGGCTAAGTTTCTTACAAAATAAGATACTACCAAATAATTTAGATTAAAATAATATGTACAAATATATGCATGTATACAGGCTACTTTAAAAAAAAAACCTGCACACTGAATTATTCAAACAACCCAAATGCGTTCATACTAGTCACACTACATAATGTAATATCTGATACTATTTTATCACCTTTTATCTGAGAACATAAAATACCAGGAATGCCAAAAGTGCCTGCAGGTAAGTAATATTACCTTAGAATCCTTGAACATAAGTCCAAATGTAGTTCTGTATTTAACTTGTTAGAAATGCTGAAAACAATCCCCATTAATTTATATGACCCCCCCCCCTTCACATCTAATCTTATTTGTGATATCATGTTTCAATCCATTGGCTATTTTTAGCATAGGGACTTCAGGCTGTTTGTGCTGCCTAGAGAAGTATTTCTGCTGATTTCATAAAACAGCACTGGACTCTTAAGATGTAACTAAATAAAACATAAACAGACTTTGCATAACGTTTTTGTGGTCTGTCCAAACTCTGCCCTCCCTCAAGGCCTTGCTCACACTATCACTCCTTCAAACGAAGTCTCCTGTCCAGTGAGCTCGGAGTGACTACAATGTATCTTATGATTTGCTCTGACACTTTCCCCCCTCATTTTGTTTAACGTTTATGGGATCTTATTTCTTCAACCGGATTGGAAGTTCCTGGAGGTCAGAGGAAATGTTTTATTCATCTTTGTTCTTCCTGTCAGTATTCTCCCCAGCACTGTGCACAAGGCAGGTTCTCAATAAATGTATACTGATGCAGTGCTTTGGTCTCCAAGTGCCGACATGAAGGGTGAAGAGTGTTCTAGGCTCTAGGCTGCTCTCATAGTGTCTCCCATCCCGTTGATGAGACACGCAGAAGCGAAGTTTCTAACATTGAGAAAGATGACCAAAATCAGAATGTGACCTGTCCTTCCAAATTCAACAGAGAAACCCTGATATTTGGCATTCTGGGACAAAATTTACATGAAACAGTAAGCAACTACATAAAACATAAAGAGCCAGGTATATGCCGGACCTCAATGATCTACTTTCGCTTTCAAAAAAGCCTCTTCATCTTCTTCCTTTTTCTTTTTTTTCTGGCTAAGTAATCTTAACTATCACCTAATTTGCATTTTGGGCTTCTAGTTTCTATATGGGAAGAGGAAAACAATGTATACATGACATGATGGGGGAGGTGCCCTATCTGAATGCTAGGCAAGCTACAAGGAAGATAGGACATTTCACGATGGTGTTCTATTCTGGCTAAGTACCGTGCTTAGAGTTCATTTAATCTTTCCACCTATTGCTACTATACTTCTAGATGGTCAAAATGCTTTATAGTGATGTAGATGCCCAGTCCTCTTTTAAAGAAAGGGCATATGCACAGAGAAGAGTTACTCATCGCTTTGGCTGGTGCCAGAGGTAGGTAAAAATAAAAAGTGCTGAGCAAGGAAGAGATCATATGAGACGAGGCTCTCAATTCTGTCTTTCTGGAGGAAAGTGAATGTGTTTCCTTCTAGAATTCTAGTCTCATACCCCACATATTGGTAAATATCCCAAATATAAGTAGCCTATGCTAGATTTTAGTATTATGCTACAAAACTGTCAATAAATTTAAATGCGAAGTATCCAGTTTCCCATCCTGTTTTACAATTCAAACACTATCGGCCTCATTTCAAGCAGTTACAATAAAACAAATAACTACTTTTCCACTCCTCTAAGAACCACACCATTTCTAAAGGTGTGAGCACAAGGTTCACAACTCCAAGACGCTTCGGGTTCTAACTCAATCTGGAAATTCACTTTTCCTAAGATCTCAGAAGACTGACATCTACCCAACGAGTGGCATTTGTTGAAGGAGGGCTTACACTTGGATAGGTACCTGAGCGCCCAATGCAAACACGTGTTCATGTCCATTAAACTATGTAATATTGTCTGTGTACTAGAACCTACGTGAATACCAAATAAACTTCACTACAGACTGCCAGTACAGTTGCCTGTAAAGTATGTCTCCTTTCATTGGCTTATTGACCTTGAAATAAAGATGGCAGGGAAACACAACAAACTGTAATAATAGCAATGTATCATGATAATGCTTTGTAATGCTTAAGTCACGATTCTCAGTTTGAAATCATTGGTTACTTTCCCTTTATTAATCTTCAAAGAATGGGAGAAGGCAGGGATAGGGTTTACTTTTCCTTTTTACTGGGTATATGGGAACTTAGGAGACTAAGTGCATCCCCTAGGTAACTCAGCAAATATCAGTGCTGAGAAGAGAACTAGTCTTCTAGAGAAGACTATCAGTGCACACCTATTCATCAAAGTAGAATCTGATAGGAGGAGCCTGGCCTTTCAAAGGTGGATATCACAAAGGAATATGAAAGACAGATCCAGAAAAAAAAAATCAGCTATGGATGTGAACTGACCTTATAAAAAATAGTGTAAAAAATGCTTCAAAAATACTAGTGGTAAATATTAAGTCAGGGGCACCTGCGTGGTCCAGTCAGTTTAGCATCTGACTTTGGCTCAGGTCACGATCTTGCGGTTCATGAATTCAGGACCCGCGTCAGGCTCTGTGCTGACAGCTCAGAGCCTGGATCCTGCTTCAGATTCTGTGTCTCCCTCTTTCTCTGCCCCTCCCCTGCTCACACTCTGTCTCTCAGAAATAAACGTTAAAATTTTCTGAAAAATATTAAGTAACGACATTAATTCTACAAAAGCAAAAAAAAAAAATACACACAACAACATTTTAGTCCACTTTGAACAAAGGCGGTCCTCTTTAGTTGTGAGACTTAGGTGTTCAAAAACTGATATAAGATAGCACTAAGCTGAACTTTCAGGCCACCTTCATTAGTCTTAAGAAAAAGCAAATGAGGTAAAAATAAATTCCTGGCCAGCCTCTTTCATTGACAAAAGCCACAAAGATCTGTACCATCAAAACCAACAGAGTTCATCTTCTGACCCTTTCTCTCTCTGTGCTTCAGGGAGTAGACCTGGAGGTCACTTCATCTCTACCTCAGGTCACTACCCTCCTAGTCCTACTCTTCATTCCTCCCCAAATTATAATACTGCATTTTTTTCAAATAAAGTACTATAAAAAGTAAAATATTTATGTGGCGAGGCTTTAACAGGATGACATACAAGCAAACGAGTAAAGGAAAAATAAGAAGGAAACAAGATAAAAACGCAATGCAATCTATCAATTTTCCTTGACTCCTCTCACTCAAGTCCCGAATCGTGATATATATGCGTCTCTTTTTTTACATCCCCAACGTCATGAAAGCATTCTCTTTCTTCCCATTGAATGGTTTAAGCAGAAGTCTGACTGTTCTGAGTAGCTGATCTGTGCCTACAATCATGCTGCGTCTGACTGTTCCTAAGGGAAGGAGACTTACATGTGTCAGTAGGAGATGTGATGCTATAGCAAACCCAAGTTCAAGTGTGTGCAAGTCAACGGGATTTGGTGGATGCAGCTGAGCTTAAGTTAGGAAACTGTTTTGACAACGAAGGATGGACTGTTTTAGGCAGAAGGGGAAGGCGTGTTCTACCTGCTACATTTGCGACTTCCGAATGTTCTATTGCACGGAAGATTATATTCCTAGAGACAGTTTGTGATCACTGTGTTCAAAATAATATAGCCGTCCACATAGCCTGACTTTATTGTATAGATAGGGGGATGCCAAGTCTGACTTCATTTTTGAACAATTATTTTAAATAAATTCTTCACTAGACTATGATGTTAATGTCAGACAAGAGAGAAGGAAAGGAGAGTGGGGTGTGTGTGTGTGTGTTACCATATCTATATCCCTAAATAAGCTTATTATTTTAGCTTATTATTTTAGGGAGGTAAAAGATTATAAGCTTTTCTTAACAATAATCATGGTCTAAATTACGGATATTTTTCATGAGAGTTTACAGTCAATGTCCAGACTTAGCTCAGAAGTTAGCTCAAAGCTCTCACCATTGCCAGATAGCAGTTAAATCTAAATGTGGTTAGCTTATTAGTTGAATATATATAAAATACTGAGTGATTTTTGTACTTTATACCTTTATGTTTTTGTAGTCAAAATCCAAAAGGTCACATTGAAAAACTTTACTAGTGAACCCACATTAAGACATGCAATACAAAGAAATTTCAAATATATTGTCTTTATAACATTTATCTAAAAAGACATAATGTATCGTATGCACACACATGCTAACACATGCATACACAAAACCATACATGTAGATCATAGGTTGTAAGTTTTACGTAAAAAGTGTGAAATTGGATATCATGGTATTTTGACGTGCTTACCTATCATCATTTTGTTAGTTGCGAAGAGATCAGTTGCTTAGAACCGTGTGTCTAGTCTCGATACAGGACTATTGATAAAACACTTTAAAACAGTCCTTAGATACAGATACAGTTATACTTTTTTTTTTTTTTTTTAATTTTTTTTTTTTCAACGTTTATTTATTTTGGGGACAGAGAGAGACAGAGCATGAACGGGGGAGGGGCAGAGAGAGAGGGAGACACAGAATCGGAAACAGGCTCCAGGCTCTGAGCCATCAGCCCAGAGCGCGACGCGGGGCTCGAACTCACGGACCGTGAGATCGTGACCTGGCTGAAGTCGGACGCTTAACCGACTGCGCCACCCAGGCGCCCCAGTTATACTTTTTATAAGTGGAAATAATAAACAAATACATGCTAACCAAACAGGCCAATATGAGAAAATGATCTACTGAAAGTCAATCCCTAATTTAAATTTTTTATAAAATTAGTTTTCTAATATATGCATATATCCCATAACAAGGACACGCATCACTTCATCTTTGAACATGGTTTGCTTTGAAAGAGCTCAGGATAATTGGTTCAATAGGAACATCAGCTATGGCTTGTGGATGATAATGGATGCCTAAAAATTATTGCTACATAATAATGGCCCCGGATAATCAGGTGAAACATTTTTAAATTAGTAAAATGTTGCACCGCTCTGATTCTGGTTCCTTCTGCCTCTATGGCTCAATATATATACAAAACTGGTCTTCATTTGCCATGAACCAAAAGCATCGTAACGTAGAGACATGAACTGTGAGCAAAGCACACTCTTGTAAAATTGCATAAAAGGAGAGCAATGAGCTTTTACCTCACAGGGCTGTTGGAAGAATCTGGGTCATGAGCCGCGACGGTGCCAATGATATTCCCAACTTGGGTAGCCTCCGATACCTCCATGGGGTACAAGGGTGAGGAAAACACAGGGGGCTCATCCACATCTTCCACGATTATTTTCACTGTGGTTGTGTCGCTGAATGGACCCAAGCTCAGAAAGCGAGGGTCGGCATCTTTGTTTGCAGCTTCTATCCGGAGTGTGTAACTTGTTTTGGCTTCAAAATCCAGGTCCTGTAAAGAAAGTTATTAGGAAAATTAAATTACCAATTAAATAGTCAGCTAAGCAGAGCCTTTTCATTTATGAATGTCAGTACGCATAGAAAGGACTCCGCCACGAAAATGCACCATCAGCATTCACAAATAATAAATAATAATGCCAGTCAGAATCCTTGCTGCTTTTCTGGCTCACAGACAATGGTAAGTGCTTTTCAACTAACTTAATCCACTCCGCTGGCAAATGCAAGTCTTTTGAATATTATTTGAAAGACAACTGATAAGATTGAAAAATCTTTCCAACAGGGATATCAATATAATTTTCTTCAACCATGTAATTTAGCTGCACTATCCAGGGGTGCACACTAAAAAGAAAGAAAAATACAACTTTCCACTGAATTTATTATTTAAAAGGTCATCTTTATTGATTTCAGGGACTCCATTCCAGTCCTGAGCTTTTATAGATGCTCCAAAGGGAGCCAGCCACACAGGATAGGTGGTACGTTGAATTTGTGCCATCTGAAAACACAGCCAGTTCTCGACGAAGCACGCATTGTTTCTTTCTCCACAATCCCTCTACCAGTGCACACTGTGTCTCTGTATTTGATGGTGGAGAGTTATATTCCAGAATCTCCATTCTGTAACTTTCCTAGAGGATTAACATGCTAACACGTTCCTCAAAAATAGTGACCCAAGTTAAACCATTTGGTAGCTTTAAAAAGTTGTAAGGGCAATTAAATGCTGTCCTAGAAACGCACCATCTGTGGGGGAAAAAAAAAAAAAAAAGAATGCTGCACACAACATGCTGAAGTTGTTTGTGACAATAAAATGCTCTTTCTTCAAGGGATACAGAGCCTCAGAGTTTAATGACTTTCAATCTCAATCTCACCACTGAAAAGCTGTCCCCAAATATCACTTACATTCAATAAGACAAAAATAATGGTGTAAAAAAGTAAAGACATGGTATGAAATATAACACGTGACACATATAACTCTTGTTTTTACTTAATGGTTATGTCACAAGAAAAGTATTATGAAAAGGGGCAAAAACGTAATGTTGCGAATTATAATCCAACTTCATCTATTATGTACGTGGACACATGTTACATACATGTATGTATGTATGTAACACTTGTATGTTACATACATACATGTATGTATGTAACATACAAGTGTTACATACATGAAGGTATGCATACATTCCAACCCATCCCAAAAGGTGTGATACTAAAAAAAAAAAAATGTAGTCATATAAATATAAATTAGGAGATGCACATATAAACACACACTGAAAGTATATATATACACATATATGTATACATGATGTACAGAATATATATACATACATATACATCTACACACGCTTAGATAAAACATAATACACATACACACATAAACCCATGTACGTACAAAATATACAAATATTCATGTGTATTTGCAGACATATATTACATGAAAAGATTCCATGGCTCATCTCTGGTTAATACCGAGAAAAAAAATATATAGATCAATTCTCAAAATAGGTTTACAATATCTAGATAAAGGAGAACTTACTGAACTATTTACTGGCCTCACATCGGTCTCATCCAATTGACTGTAAGCTCCAGACTGTTTTGTTAATTACTAGCATTCCCAGTGCCTATTATGAATTCAGTACATAGAAGGGGCTCAATAAATTCTTGTTGGATTAGAAAACAACTAGATCACAGATAGCCAGGACACTTGGCCACAGAGAATCCCGATGGCCAAAGTAGGGGGTGAGGGGAAGGAACAATTAGGTATATTGGTATTCTACCACAGGAAAAAAAAAACCTTCTTAGAATTGCTACAGGAAAATGCAGTTTTAATTTTTTCTGAAGTTTCATATGAAAATTCAGGGGCACATGACAGTGCTCTAAACAAGTCCTTATTAGCAAATTCAGTGATATTTTTACGAGGCTACCTTTTTTGTCTATTACCTAAAAATATTTCTGGCTCGATAGTTCTCAATCAAATGTGAGAATTAGGACTACCCAGAGGAATTTTCTGACAGACGTGTGGCTCCTTCAATGAAAATTTTGATTCAGCAGATCCAGGGTGAAGCCCAACCATACGCATTTTCAAAAGGCTCACTGGGTAATTGTGATGCAAACCCTCTTGTAAGAAGCCTGATCTTTGCATTAACACGGTCTTGTCACCATACATATAATCCACTATTTAATTTGGGTACTGCTGAGAATAAAAAAAAAAAAATATGTACCTAAATGCATTTACTTAGAGACTGTAAACATACGCACAAACAGCTCAGATATTAACCTGTTTACTTTGTGCTTCTATTACTTATAAAACTGACAAATGATGAGAGGCATCTTATTTTTATATAATATGTATCTGTGTATGTAGAATGTGTTTTAAAAATCCTGTTTATCATCTCCTTTTAAATCAATTCAAAACCACAACTTTTAAGATATTCATTCAGGTTTATCCAAAGGGGTAACAAGTATTTCTGTATTCAAGTAAAAGTGTGACTGATATATGAAACAATAATTTAAAATCTACCACACAAATGAATGCAATTATTTTATAGCAACTTTTTTTTAAATCTGTCTAAAAGGCAACAACATGGGATACAGACATCTGGATGCCACTGAATCATAATGAAACACAGTATCACACATGATGATTGGTTGCCTGAGAGCTATTATGAAAATAGAGCAATAAAAGAATTCATATGAAAGGCTATGAATCAAGATTACAGACAAAAGAATTGCAACACAAAATGATTTTCAGAGCAAATCAGAATAAGCCAGACAATACTTTTCAAAGAAAGGTGTGGGGTAACAGAGTTGTTAAACACATAGAAGAAAAAGCTTTTGCAACAGAATTTTGATTCCTATTTCTTTTTCTTATTGATTTGTATATAAGCAACATATTCCGTAACTATTAGATTTAACGAACAGGGTTTTACTTGGGGAAAGAAATGTTAAAGCAACAGGTGAGGAAAGGCAAAGTAAAAGGAAGGAGATGAAGGTAATGTCTGAAGAGATTATGTTCGATATTAGAAGCTACATATCACTGGAGACCATATGTCACTGGAAATCAAACCAAAACACTGTTCATGCTGTCGCCCACAATAGCAAGCAAGATGTGGGATTAATGAGAACCTGAGTTCAAATGGAAATCACGTAGACCCAAACCAGTGATGTCATAGAGACATATCTGGGACCTGTAGAAGCTGTCCTTTCATCTGTCAAGTGACCCGTATGTCAGAGACACCAAAAGAAAGAAGCAGCTTATTGGGTATCTTATTTCCTAGACTATAAAATAGGGCTGTTTTTTGTTTGTTTGTTTTTGCCATCAGAGATGAGAAACTTCAGGATTAAAAAGAAAAAAATTGCAGAGAACAAACTGATGGTTAGCAGAGTGGAGGTGGGGTGGGGGTGGTGACACTGGCGAAGGGGATGAAGGCTTGAAAAGTGCACTCATCTTGACAAGCACGGACGAATGTGTGGAACTGTCCCATCAGCCGGCTGTACACCTGAAACTAATATGACACTATATTACGTGTTAACTATACTGGAATGAAAATAAAAAGCGTAATTAAAAACTAAGCAATATAACTGCGGCAGAGGTGAACAACCTTTTTCCTGTAAGGAAATAATACTAAATAATTAGGCTTTGCAGGGTATGCATTCTCTGCCCCCTGCAAATGAATTAGTGTGGCCGTGAGCCAACAACGCTTCATTTGCAGGCAATGAAATTTACATTTTATATAACCTTCACGTATCACACAACATCCGTCTTTCCCAATTTCTCCATCATTTTAAAAACACAAAACCACCCTGGGCTCTGGAGCTGTACAATAGCAGACAGGCAGTTGTTTGTCAACCCCTGATCTAGGGAGCCCAACAGAATAAGCTTATTTTTCCAGACTAGATGCTCACCCTTCTTTCTCCCATCCTTTTTACTACAATTAAAATGAACTATTCACTACGAGCATCACACTTCGTCTTCCAGTTCGTATCGCCTGCTGGCCCTTCTTTCCCACATAATTTTGTCTTCCGTTTCTCTTATTGAAATCTCAAGGATACTCGTGATCACCTTTTATGAGTGTTCCCAGAATCCCCGCACCTAACACATAACAAACCTTATGTTGAAGGCTAACCATGAACAAGAAGTTTTATACACATTTGTAACGTACATTGAAACCATGCAAGGCTAGTATTATTAATTGATGTGAAAACCAAACAGCAGAGAGTTACAATGGAAGTGTAGAGTTACATGTGTAGAAGGGCAGGCACATGATGTGAACTCAAGGCCACGTCCACCCACCACCTATTCCCTTCCTGCTACAAAAAGCAGGCTCGAAGAGCAATTAGGGCTTCGTATTGTATGGCATTATCAAATTTAGGCACCTGCCTACGTCGCCGACCTCACAGGTTTGCTATAAAGTATTCCTTGCTTTAAAATACGTAGAACACTGCCCAACACTGAGTAATCGCTGTACAAATATTCACTTGGTCATTATCATTCTTAGTGCCATTATTTCCTGCTAGATTATGAGCAAATCCAATGAAAGTTAAGACCATGCCTTCCTCTTCTGGAAGAGGACACCCCCCATGACACCTACACCGGCAGTAAAGTCACTTTATAATATGGTGGCTTGGATTTTTAAAAAATACATCATATAGAGTGGGGTCTCCATAGTTCCCCCTGCCATTTTTAGCATTTTTTTTTTTTTAAATGTTTGTTTATTTTTGAGACGATGCACGAGACAGAGTGCAGGCAGTGGAGTGGCAGACAGAGGGAGACACAGAATCCGAAGCAGGGCCCAGACTCTGAGCTGTCAGCCCAGAGCCCGACGCGGGGCTTGAACCCACGAACCGTGAGATCATGACCTGAGCCGAAGTCGGACGCTTAACCGACTGAGCCACCCAGGCGCCCCTTAGCATTTTTAATAGTAGAACCTAAGTTAAAACATAATCATGAATTCATTTAACAAAATCACCGCACTACATTCTTCTTTCCCCATATAGCTTGGCTACTGGTCTATAGCCAAAGGTGCTCTCATTAAGCTCAACAGCCTCCTTTTAGCTCTTGTTCTTTTGAGCAATGCAGAAGTTGATGTTTAGGAATTGATCCATATTAAACTCTTCTTTTTAAAAAATATTTATTGGGGTGCCTGGGTGGCTCGGTCGGTTGAGCATCTGATTTCGGCTCAGCTCACGATCTCGTGGTTCGTGGGTTCGAGTCCCGTGTCGGGCTCTGTGCTGACAGCTCAGAGCCCGGAGCCTGCTTTGGATTCTGTGTCTCTGCCCCTCCCCCACTCACACTCTGTCTCTCTCCCCAAAAATAAATAAACATTAAAAAATATTTTAAAAATATTCATTTATTTTGAGAGAGAGAACGTGTGCATGCACACACCAATGCGTGCAGAGGAGAGGGGCAGAGCGAGAGGGAGAGAGGATCCCAACCAGGCTGTGCTGACGCAGGGCTTCACGATCTCATGACATCTCATGTTTCATGAGATCACGACCGGAGCTGAAATCGAGAGTGGGACACTTTACCAACTGAGCCACCAAGGCACCCCCCAAAGTTAACCTCTTCCTTTGCAGATTGTTCTCTTTCTGTTCTTCTAAACATGGAGTGGTCCCATAAGAGCTGATTAGAGCGTGTGTGTGTGTGTGTGTGTGTGTCCCCCTGTCTATATATTTAGTGTCTTATATTTAATGTTGATTTTGTGCAAAAGCACGAAGATTGTCATTTGTAAAACACTTCTTTCTCTGGAGATTCCAGCTGTCTTTTGGATCAAAGCATATTGTTTTGCATCCAATTTCCTCCCTACTTGTTGATCAAACCAATAGAAATCGTTTGTCTCCCTTTAGTAAGTGGGCCTAAATGAGGCCATACGTATGGAAAAATAACCCCACTCACAATTTTCCCTTTACAATGATTTCAAATAAACCTACTGTCCAAAACCTTAAAAATGACCCACAACCTTGAAAAAGATCTCTCAGCAAGGATAAATTTAAATAGCTTTTAAACACAATAAGAGTTCTAAAGTTACTCCCCCCAAGTACTTTTCAAAAGCAAAACACACCTTTATCATGCGCAACTGCATTATTGCCTTTATTTTCACCCTTTCTTGGGTTGTGCCCAAGGAGGCCTTCATGTTTCCCACTTGCCTAAATTTAGGTAGGCTTCTTCCTGACTTTGGCCCCTGACAGCCCTTTTCTTAGACAGCTTATATCATAAGCCCATTCTCTGCCCCTTTGAGAGGTAAATTAAAAAAAAAAAATCTTGCCATTTTTACAGCCCAGAAATGTCTTCCTCAAGAAATGGGGAGCCATCTCTTTGAAATGTCATTATCAAGGAAGACAGAGCCTCTAGCTGCTGGCTGCTGTGGAGGGTAGGAGCCAACCTTCAGTCTAAGCCTTACTCCAAGTTATAAAAATACCCCCTGTCATAAAGGTACAAGAAAATCTACTTTTCTTTTGGGTAAAGCCAATCAGGACAGACAAATGTCGTTATCTCTCTTCGTAGATACTAAATCCTAACTCGGTAGCCCTCTTTCTCACCTGACTTGAGTTTATTATTATTAAAAAAATTTTTTTTTAGAGAGCGAGATAAAGTAAGTGTGCATGGGAGTGGGAGGAAGGCAGAGGGAGAGAGAGAATCTCAAGCAGGCACCATGCTCAGCGTGGGACTCAATCTCAAGACTGAGATCATGACCTGAGCCGAAATCAAGAGTCGGACACTCAACCTACTGAGCCACACAGGCGCCCTCCTCTGACTTGAGTTTAGACTGAATTATGGTCTCCTTCTCCTACTGCAATATCCTTGAAGTCTGTCTTAAGCTGTTTAAATTTGTCCAGTGCAATTTTTGCTGACAGGTGCAAGTGATTTTAGCATCTTCTGAAGGTTTTATTTGCCTTGAAAACTTTTGTGAATCATAAAACCTATGTTCAGATTTGGACAATAGAGTACTTTTTTTTTTTTTATAGAGTATAAGAGAAGGGAAACACAGGTTTCAAATTGTTATATGATTCTATATTTGGATGCATTATGTTGATGCATTAAAAATATTTAAGGACAAATAATCTGAAACGTCACAAAATATGTATAAGCAAATTTAGACTAAGCAAAAAAGATTATGAGACACCACCATGTCCAGTTTATGTTTCTCGGAGAATTATTAACTTTTCAAAAAATTATACTTTAACGCAGCTCTGTATCAGGTACTTGATACAAATATTCACATTTTGCTAATATACTATTATTACTACACAGAAAATTTTTGGTACTCTATAGGTAAATTGGTACCCCACCAAAGATCTTACGAATAACTGCAGAAATGTTTAAGCCCGAAACATTAAGTTATGTCAACCCATTAGGAATAAAGTAAAGATATACATATCGGGAGTAACTATCTCCATTATCTAGCCACACAGGTGTCTTTTGACTTCTATGAGTAATTAAATTAACATCTCTTAATCTTGATATGAAAAAAAAGAGATAATTCAAGCAGGCATCATAACACATCTCCATTTTGTAACTTAAAAAAATCTGAGACAATCAGTTAAATGCACATACATTTCAGATTTTTAGTTGAACTAATCCACAAAGAGGTAGAACTGTAAGCTGCTCGATGTATTCCCCATTAACCATACACATTGATGGGGCGCCCTGATAGCTCAGTTGGTTGATTTTGGCTCAGATCATGATCCCAGCGTCGTGGGATCGAGTCCCATGTCAGGCTCTGCTCTGAGTGTGGAGCCTAATTAAGATTTTCTCTCTCTCTCTCTCTCTCTCTCTCTCTCTCTCTCTCCCCCCTCCCTCCCTCTGCCTCTTTCCTGCACTCATGCTCTCTCTAAAAAATAATTTATAAAATAATAAAAAAAATTAAAATACAACACATTTATATAGCCTTACCATATGCAAGTTATCATGCTAAGTGTTTAACAGTATTATTAACATCATTGATTCTCACAAGATAATACAGCTCCTAACAGATCTTTTTAACAAATCTAGAACTGAGTCAAGACAGATTGACTTTCTTGCTCCTAATCACACAGGGTGGCTCCAGTGTCTTTGTTCCCACAGACTAAGAAAGAAAATCAGAATGAATTGGAAGTATAAATCAGATCATCTAAAACAAACAAACAAAAGTAGTAGGAGTTAATCTCAGGATGATGACAAAAGGAAGAAAGTGGGAGAAATCCTATAAAACTGACTTGAAACAAGCAGTCCATACTGGGGGGTGGGTGAGATTCGAGTGAGAGACATTGAGGGCTGTTATCACCAAAATGTGCACTGCCATTGTACATTATTTCAACTTGAGCACAGAATGCCTAAATCAGGAATTATCCAGATTCTTATCCAGGCCTAGTTAATGTCTTGCTTTCTCTTTTATGTTATTGTCTGGATTAGCTTTTCCACTCACAGAAATGCTCCATTTGACATATGTGTTAATTTCCTACTACTGCAGTAACAAACCACCATAAATTTAGCAGCTTAAAAAACATCAAAGTATTGTTTTACCACTTTGGAGTGCAGAAGTCTAAATCAAGGTATTGGCAGGGGATGTGTTCCTTCTCAAGGCCTCGGGGAGGGGCAGAGAGAGAGGGAGACCCAGAATCCGAAGCAGGCTCCAGGCTCTGAGCTGTCAGCACAGAGCCCGACGTGGGCTCGAACCCACAACGGTGAGATCATGACCTGAGCCAAAGTCTGACGCTTCACAGACTGAGCCACCCAGGTGCAGGCGCCTCCCCCCCTACGCCCGCCTTCTTCCATCTTTAAAACGTATCACTTCTTTCTCTGGTTCTGTTATCACATCTCTTTTCTGACTCTGACTCTCCCTGCATCCCTCATATAAAGACCTTGTGATTACATTGAGCCCAAGGAGATAATCCAGGATAATCTCCCCAACCTGAGTTCCTTCATTTAATCCCATCTGCAAAATTCCTTTTGTAATATAAACTATTCACATGTTCCGGAGATTAGGATGTAGAGATCTCTCTGGGAAGGCACAGGGTTCTGTGTACCAGAACCTCCTACTGTGAATTTACTAGACTGTTTTGATTTTCATAAGCAGTAAACAGGAAACAAGCCTTTGCAAAAGCCTACATTCCTGCCCAGCATCTAACACCTGGTTCACACAACAGCCCAGGCAGAGGTCTCTATTTCCCAGCATGCACGACTGAGGATACCAAGGGACGCCCTACAGAAGGGTCTCACGCATTTTCAGGCAAGCTGAACCCAGATTATGACCCAAAGGCAGTTTAGCTCGTGTTTTCCTGGGAGCCTTTACCAAACGGTGGCAAATACTGATTTATTTTGATCCACACAATTGTTTTGTGAGTAAAGCTGACACAGGAGAGAAGGCGAGAGTAGACGTCAGCTGACCTGAGATTCTTACTTCCACCATTCCTTCTATGTGTACCGTGAAGATTTTTTGAGCTGAGTCTCTCTGGAGCACAGCTGGGACTCAACATCTTTTTTCTACTTTCCCAGTGTCCACAATGTTTATAGCTCCTTTCTTTTCGTGTGCGTGTGTACATGTGTGTGTTTCCCACTCACTGCTCAAATCTGGACTGGCCTGTGTTGCTCTGATGAATATAATGTGGCAGCAGCGATGAGCCAATTCTAGACATCGGCGTCGCGAGTCCCTGCAGCTTCTGTTCTTGCCGTTCTTGGAATAAATCCAGGTTAGCTGTTGGATGATGTGAGCCACACTGCCCCTCTTGTTGTCCCAGCAGACAGACACCCACCTCCATGGAGAAGCCACCAAGCTGACCAGGAGCTCACCACTTAGATGAGCCTACTTAAGACCAGCAGAAAAATCACTCTGCTAAACCCCCACCAAATTGCTCACCCACAAAGTCATGACCTAAAGAAAAACTGTTGTTTAAAGTAGTCCACTTGGGGGGTAATTGGTTAAGTCGCAATGGATGGCTGACACAGTTGTGGAGAGACACAGAATAAAAGTTGGTGGCTTCAGTTTGTGGCAGGTGATGGCAGCATAGCCAGTAAAAGTGAACCAAACTAGCCTTGAAATGACCAAATGAAATGGTGGGAGGGGGTCACGTCTAGACATGCGATCTCTTTGAATTCCAGGCCCTTGACTCTTCCAATCATTTCCTGATTGGTTATATTCTGTCTTTATCACCTAAAATAGATTCCAGGCTCCATCAGTTCCCTCCTCTATTGATAATATATGCAATTACTTTTCTGTGCGCGTGTGTGTGTGTGTGTGTGTGTGTGTGTGTGTGTGTGTATACTTTTTTTAAGGTTTATTTTTGAGACAGAGCTCGAGCAAGGGAGGGACAGAGAGAGGAGGACAGAGGATCTATCTGAAGTAGGCTCTGTGCTAACAGCAGTGAACCTAATACATACGTATATACGTATACATATGTATACGTATATACATATACATATATGTGTATATATATGTGTATATATATGTATTTAATTTGCTTTTGACTACTTATTTTTAAACTCTCTGCAAATACCTTAATGCTGGAAGAATAAAACAATTTCCCTTTTTTGAATTCTTCTCTGTCCTTCTAACTTAAAGTTTTCAGTTTCACCAGTGTCTAAAGCATTCTTTCCCTCACTTGATTCATTTATTTTTTTAACTAAGCTCTATGCCCACTGTGGGACTTGAACTCACAACCCTGAGATCAGCCAGGCACCTCTTTCCCTTACTTTCCATACATGCTTTAGGGAATTCCCCAGTGTCCTTTTAATTGTAATTGTCATGCAGCATATGGTAATGCCTCCCAGACCTAAGTTTGTACTCCAGGCCTCTGCCTTAAGCTGCAAATCCTTATTCATAACCTCCTAGACATTATTATCCAGATATCATAGGCACTTCACGTGTATACCAAACCATATTAATCATTTGCACACCCCTATTCAAGGACACACTTACCCAGTTACTCATGCTAGAAACATTAGTTTTCTCCTTAAATTCTCTCTCCAATTTTCTTACACAATCACTAAATCCTTTCTTATCTCTTTCTTAAATATCTCTTTCTTGGAAGCCTACCCACTGAAGCTAATTTAGGAAACAACACACCGTGGAAAAAAAGACAGAAGTAAAGGAAAAATTTGTACATTATCTGTGACTTGTTTATACTAAGCAAAAAAAAAAAAAAAAAAATAGTGATGGACTCACTGAAAAATGTCTTTGACATACATATATTCCAAGAACATTGCTCTGATAACTGTAAAAAATCAAAGCAAACAGAAAATACTCCCAAGCGAACATGGCCTTTGCCTCTTTGATCAAGACTATCATGCGTTGACATGTACGTTACTATCAACTTCCTTCAGAGACTGTCAATTTCTTACTTCCTTTTTAAGACCTTAAATTCATCTCTACTCTTGGCTATTCACACACAGGTAAATTTATACGTTGATAAGCAGAGAGCCTATACATATGCACACATGAGCATAATGATTAAAATGACAGAAGGATCTACTTAAATATATACAGTAACAATGGGTTGAATTAATTGGAAAATATAATCTGAAATTCAGAAGTCAACTAGAGTTACTGTATTAACCTTATGACAGTCAGCCTTTAATTCCAAATTTGTTCCTTTCACGGTCAAATAAGGGAAACATCTTTGTTCCATTTTGAGGAACGTGCCTCCACAGCGGGATTAATTGAATTGGATCCTTGAAAGAAAGATGTAATAATAAGAAAAAAGAAGAATTGTGAATGTTGTCAGTTTCCTCCACTATACATCAACAGCCTTGTATGAAATGCTGAAATACAAACTTGACTCTGGGGATTAGCCCCTCAGCACTTCAAGTAGTCGACAAAGGACACGTTTCAATAACAAGATGGTAAACCTGGGAGCTCAGAAATCCTTGTGGCAGAGTTGAAGGTTCAAAGGAAACTGCGTATTTGAACTCTTTCTCCCCAGCGGTGGATGGGTGCGGGCCACCTTACGGATCCTTCTACAGTAATGCTTTATTATTTCGTGGCTTTGGCGTCATTCTGAATTTCTTAAGGTACGAATATAAGGACATTATGAAGATAGCACAGAATCGGCCAGAAGCAGCTTAAATATGCTGTTTGACAGTGACCATGTGACCCACCAAACACCATCTGTTGGCCAGAGAGGAATGTGTACTTGTCCTTCACAGGAAATGCGTCTTGAACACACATCCTTTTCTACTGCACTGTGACTCTATGGTAATGAATTTTAGAAAAGCAAAACTGCGTCGCTAGCCCCTGCTGAGGTCTTGCATTGCAAACTGAAGTACATTAGAGACAGGACTGACATATCTCAAAGGAAAAGTAGAAAGCTAAAGGACACCCCCTGTAAATTAGGATATGAGACTGCAAGCAGAAGAACTTCTAAGTGGGGAAAAAAAACAGTGTTCACTCACATGGAGGGATATTTATGTTGACACTTTGTGAATTTTGAAGCCCTGTATAACTGCTCGCCAAGGTTATCATTAAATCATTCATAAACGGCCAAAGAACCAGCTTGTACGGCACTTTAACTGTGAATCACTGTATTTTTGTCATAATTTTTAAACAACACTTAAACTATGTAATCATGTTTATTCCTAATGTATAGAGGGAATATTTAAGTTGCGGAAAACTAATTCTGTGGCAATACCTACAAAAACCTTTAGCCTTGTGGATTCTGCCTATTTGGTCCTATTTATAAACTTTTTTTATACAAGACAGGGGGCAATAATAGCATAACTTAAAGTAATCTTCCACAGTTCTGTTCATATTTCTCTTTTACTAATGTATTTTCTTTAAAAAGACAGTTTTCCTATTCTTCGCTCTCTGCTCTTAAGTTCACTCTGTGCAAAGTGTAACATATGTAAATGTCTCAAAATATGACAACAATCTTCTCAAACTGGAATAAATCCCACTGTAATCATGACAGTGCATTGTTTATGAAAAAACAAATAACTGAAGTTTTATTATACTACAGAGTCGAGAGAAAACAAGTTCAGGTGATTATGAAGCACGGTTCACAGGTACAAAATAACCTAATTCCAAGAGAAATGACTATCTGAATGGAGACAATGGGACTCGGTTGTCCAAATGTGAAATAATCTTTAGAGGTGTTCACAATCATCAGAATAAATACATACATCAAATCCTAGCAGCACCTGGTTGTAAATGTTTTCCTATAGTTAGGAAAGACTAAAAAACCTATCACAAAAAGGGTCATTTTTATGGATTCCCCATAGCATTCTATTGTTTTTCTAAATGAAAATGTTAAAATAGTCTAAGAACAACGGAAGAATGCTTCCTTTGTCTTCTTTCAGAATTTCCCGGTTTTAGTAAGAATGCTCTCGTGACTCAGTTTCAAAAATCCATTCTGGATTTCACAGATGATTTCACTACTCTCTAGTACAGAAAGAATACTGAATTTATGGGACTCATACAGGTTTTTGCTCACTGTACACCCTGTGAGGAACTTCTGGTAGCATTTTACCTGGAATGAAATACAGACGCCAATTTCACTGAAATTGACTACTGTAGCTCTTATATTGAAAGCTCTTGTTAATTCTAAAAATCCTTCAATGAATTCTTTGGAATTTCTAAATATATAACCTCTTTAATGATTATTTTACTGCCTCCTATCACTTTGTCGCATCACTCTCTCCTATTTCCTTAGTATAAGGGAGATTGTTTTCAATCTAGTTGGACTAATAGAGTGGTTTTGAATTTTGAACAGCAATTTAAACAAAAGATGGATTTGAGAAGCTAGAAACAGGTTGTGAGCTCGGGAGCTTTTAAAATAGTTTTGGAGTGAGTAATGATCACCAACCTTAGGATAGTGCTAAAGGCAACAGAAAAATACAAATAAACCTACAGCCAAGAGCTAATATGGCTCAAAAAGGAGAAAGAAGAGAAGTTAGGAATGACTTCAGAGCTTTAAATTTAAAAAAGAAAACAAAAAAAGTATCCTATTTGACTGTGACCAGAATTAACAATTCTCTAAAACTTCAAAAAATATTAAGAAATTGGACATAATTTTATTACTGCAATAAATATCAAATATATATTTGTGTATATGTTTTTCAGTGATATATGCTCGCATTTATATGAAATGCGCGTGTTCAACAAAAATAATTTCAGTATATATTAAAAATTTTTCAGTATGAACAGACTGATTTCAGATGAATATTTCAGCTGAATCTTCGAAATCTCTGAGGAGCACTGTACTTTACTGCATTTCTTTTATTTTAGACAACAAAACATTTTGCCAACAGTTGGCCTGTCCTAGTTATTAAAACTTTTTTACACAGATTGTCACCAGCTGAGCTAAAACAGCAGCTGTCCACTGGAAATAATTGCAGAAATGTTTTGCCCATTGGCCTGAAATCAAACATATGTTTTCCGGTAACAACTAAAATATAACTTTCTTTATTGACATGTGTTAATTATCCAGGAGTGTTAATTACAGAGTTATACACCTGGATTGTCAGACTGGCATAAAATTCCATTATTTGGGGGGTGGGATTTTCACGTTTTAATTTTCAGTACTTAGTTGAGACAATAAGACTATATTCTGTAATAATTCCTTTCTCCCTTTTTTTTTTTTTTTAATTTAACAGTTGTCAAAGATCATGTCTATACAGAGCAAAGGGAGTAAACAGCTCATTTTCTCCCATATCTAATCAGTGTTGGGAGCTAATTTAAATATACTATGACAAACAGTCTTTAGTTAGGATTATAATAATTTTCTATCTCCTCTGCACTTATACTTAGGGGATTATGATAGGCTTCACAACTTTTCATGCTCTGTTTGTATGAATTCTTTAAGTACTTCAATTAGCATAAACTTTAAAAAGGAATAACTGATAATGTAGCAAGTCTTCAACACTTTGGTTGCTATTTCCAAGTTTGTACTTTTTTTCACAGAGATGGAGTGTTTGTCTAGTTTGCTCACAAAGACTTGTGGTTGATTTTAGGGTTTCATTCCTGGAATAGTCAACAAAGAAACATCTTCCCCTCTCCGTTAGGACATTTGAAACAGTACATTTGTGGGGAGCCTGGGTGGCTCAGTTGGTTAAGCCTCTCACTTCAGCTCAGGTCATGATCTCATGGTTTGTGAGTTCAAACCTGGTGGCAGGCTTTGTGCTGACAGTTTGCAGTTAATGTGCCAGTGGGCCTTACGGTCACAGAACTACCGTAAGTCTATTCTCTTACTTAGAGAACAGACTTGCAGGGCATGATTACGAATGCCATTGGCGATTCTCTATGATTCTGACACCTAAAAGTAAACGCATAGCTTTCTTCCTAAAGATAACATAACAATATTTCCATATGGCCATTCATTTTGTCTAATACATTCTTCAATCAAAGTAAACATGGTTCTTAGTATGCTCTGTGGTGTCACCCTCCCAGAAAATAAGAATAAAGAAAATATTACCTTCTGTATAGTAATGATTCCTTCCTGTGTATCTTTGTCAACAGAAATCTTGAAAATCCCTAATCCGTCACCATCCACAATTTTGTATTCCATTTCAGCATTAGCTCCTATATCTGCATCAGCTGCTTTGATTCTGGCCACAACAGAGGCCACTGGCAATGATTCTGGGACATTATACTGGTAAGACCCTGTGAAATTCAAATCAAGAATTGAACACGCTTTATACAAAAGCTAACCAATAAAACCTATTTGGTTCTTTTGCATCATCTTTGCTTAATTTGTGTTCATAGTTCATAAAAAAGATGCTAAGGCAATATCAGATAAATGACGAGTTTCATAGAGACTCGGGAAATCTCATGGTGATGGTTAGATAATCACTATATAACAGCAGAAACAGTCTGAGGAAAGGTGTGAGAAGAATCTCGATTCCTGTTTTTCTAGTGGTGGGAAATACGCTTCTTTTAATAATAAAATATATTTAAAACAATTAAGAAGATTGCTAGATAACCAGTGAATCGACATAATTAAAATATAATTACTATAAATATTAAAAACAAAAATTGTATAGCTTAGGCTTCCAATGGGCAAATACAGGCCTAAATAGTACCGATGAATTATTGTTAGAATTTATATCACAGTGTCTGTTACTACGAAAGTGTCAGAAAACTGGGCCAGGGAGTTGATGAAAGACAATATTGGTCTTGTTTTAGCTCATAGATTTTTCAGGAAGGATTATCTGTGTGGGTTTATGTAGAAGTGATTTGGAACACAACGGTACAAGAGCAGAGGCCATATTATTCAAACAAAAGGAAAGAGAAGCAAAAACAGAGAAGCTTTTCAAACTTTCATTTGTAAAAATTCCTCTTCACCATCCTCAAAGTCAAAAAAAAAAAAAAAAAAAAGTTTGGGAAGCAGATGACCATGACCATGAACCATCCCTTTGAAACTAGAAAACTCCTCAGAAACAGTTTTCCTGATCTTCTATTTTTTCCAGCTTTTTCCACCTATTCCATTCCCTTCTGGTTGTTAAACATGGTGCATTTTCACTTTCTTATGAAAAGACTCTCTTCGAGAGGAACTGAAAAAGGAAAATGTATCCATATGAAGGGACCACATGTTCAGTTCAGAATTACTATTGTTGGAAATTTTCTAAATTTTGTGACAAGTTACTGATTAAAAAATAATAATAATAATGACAAGAGATGCTGATGACTTTCAAGTGATCTCTTTCACACATCCGTAAGAGACCTTAGTAAAATCCAGAAATTTCAAGGTTAGAATATTAGCTACAGGCAGTCCGGAAAATCTGAGCCTTCCCTCCTTGCCTTCTCTCACTTTAATGAGCAGGAGACTATCTAGAGTAAGCTAGAAAACCTGTACTGTGTCTTATCCAATCATGACAACTGGAATAACACAAATTCTAAGTATCAATTCTTATCACTGTAGGCTTAAAGAAGAACAGTTAATTTGATTGTGAGCCCAATATAATTATATGATTGTTTTGTTTATTCTACAAAACCTTCCTCTCTTCTCCCATTATAAGGTATCAAAGGCACAATTAAGGGTAAGTTCATTTTTTATGAATGCTGAATTTCGAGTAATTTCACTTTATTTTGTGTGGAGGCATTAAAACGTCTGTTGTATAGGGGCGCCTGGGTGGCTCAGTCGGTTGAGCATCCGACTTCAGCTCAGGTCATGATCTCATGGTCCGTGGGTTTGAGCCCCGCATTGGGCTCTGTGCTGACAGCTTGGAGCCTGGAGCCTGCTTCTGATTCTGTGTCTCTCTCTCTGTCCCTCTCCCCCTCATGCTCTGTCTCTCTCTCAAAAATAAATAAATAAATAAATAAATAAATAAATAAATAAATAAACAAACAAACAAACAAACAAACATTAAAAAAATTTAAAATGTCTGTTGTAAATAATATAAATATAAAAAATGTGTAAAATAAAAATGAAACATCCACAGATGGAATATTTGCTGGAAAATACAGCAACTTCATGTTTACAGAGAAAGCTTCCTTGTTTGAGTTTATTGGTTTCTGAGATCTGTAAGGGAGCTTAATTTCCCATTTCTATAGAACAAACATTTTAGAGATATTATAGTCTATACAATTTCCTTAATTTTCCTGAGCGTTGTAAAGAAATACTGCACACACACAAAAAAAGAAAAAAAAACTAAAAGAGACTGAGATGAAATGCTTTTATATAATCAAGACATATCTACCTAGATTTTTTTTTCCTTTTCCTTGGCTGAGTCAAAAGCCACTTTGGTCATAGAAACTAAATTGAGGCCATATGGTTTTCTGGTTCTTTGAACTGACTTTTGAAACACTGAACGTTTGCACAAGAAAGAGGTGGTCGAATTGCTGTAGGAATGTTTAATGTGCATGAAGTGGTAAAAAAAAAAAGTGTAGAGTAAAAAATGAAAATGCTGCATGTTCTTCTATGTTTCTCTTTAAAAATAAATCAATACTGTCAGTGTACAGAATGTATGTATTTGAATGTCACTAATTGGCAACAATCTCATAATTACAGAATGTGTGCAAAGAAGATCTTAGAATGAACAGATGAATCTATAAACAAACTTAATAACTGTCCGGTATTAAAAACGTGAACCAAAGAAAAACCATAATATATTGAAGACAGAAGTAATACAAAGATAGGATTTCCACACTTCTGAATTAAAACCATGCCCCTGTAATAAGATAATTACTTGTTTGAAAAGCATTTGGAAAAATTCCCTTTGAGAGACATTTGTATAGACTGGCAAGGAAAATTAGGGGACTTGGAACATTTAACAAACCAGCTTACTTCGAGGAAAGCGAGGTGGGTTATCGTTGACATCAGTTAGGGTCACGGTGACTGACGTAGTTCCTGAGAGTCCTCCATTTTGACCAACCATATCCTTTGCCTGAATAACAAGCAAATACTGGTCTTTAGCCTCTCTATCCATGTTTGGAAGGGCGGTCTTGATGACTCCTGTAAAATTTCAAATCCCAGTAAAACGCATCATGAATCATTGCATTTATACTGGCGAAGAACACTGACAGAGGTAGCAAGTTGCTCTTGAGTTGTTGCCTTTTGTTGTTTTGCTTATTTTAAATAATCTTAACGCATATTAAAGACCAGGGGGTATAATAATTATATACAATATTACAAAACATAGAGAATGCTATAACATGGACAAGCAGGGCTTCTAGATACTGGAGAGAGAGAGAGAGATGATGTTTAGATTTTATGAAAATATGGTTCAGGAAATACCAACTTATAAATAAATAACATGAAGTCCTTATCTACAATGATGGGCAGTTCCCCATATAGGAACATGGTCACGAAACTCTCCTTTTCTTCTCTTTCACGCTCTCCAACAACTTCATTCACAGGTGACATGAAATCACCAAAAACCTTTCAGCTATGGTTCCTACCACCTCTCTTTGAGCAACACAACTGAAATAGTCTACAGAGAAAAAAATGAGAATGATTTACATTTATTAACAAAAACACCATTTCAACCTATGGCTATGTTTGTGGATGTGGTTATGATGCAGGATGATCTTATGCAATACTGAAAGATCTGACAAAGCACCAAAGATGAGAACAACTATGTTAATATAAATCAGCAACACTGAAAACATTCATGTGTTTTGTTGTTATTTGCTTCTAATCAGTTGCATTGAATACTGATCACCCTTAAGGCTTCAGATGTATGAGAAATTGATTCCAGAGTTTCATGATACTCAATGGAGAAACTTGACAGGATAATCATTGTTGCACTGAACTGGTTGTTTTATATTAATAACTATTTAATTATTGCATAGGTATGTTAGGCAATAATATTTAATTCTGGGGTGGAATTTAGTTTAATCATGTATATGTAAATATATAAATTATATGTGTGTTATATACCTAACATACTTAGTACATGTACACAAAGGTGATATCAACAAAAAACCTATTTAAAAACGATCTATATAGACCTTGAAACTCGCAATATGAGGTCATCTTTAAGATTTCTTGCAGTTTCATCGTTTCCAACAGACTGTCTTACTAATCCACGTAGGACCATAGCTTGAAAGATGTCTAATGTATTTTATTAAACAGAATCTACCTTTTAGGGGGAAGTCAGAATTTAAATCCTCACTGATTCAGACCTGACAAAGAGAAACTCTAGTACTCTGCACTTCTCATACCAAGTTGCTTGATGGAGGATGGTTCTTTGGAAAAAAAATAACTGAAAACAGCTCTTTAAATTGGGATGAAGGTTCTTTCTTTCCTCATGGCTAACACAAAAAGTTATATTCTCCAAATTTATAACTTTTTCAGGGCTGCCAATTTAAATAGTTTAAAGGCTGCTAATTCAACGTACACATGTAATAATGCCGTGTTACATTTTATATATAATATATGTTATATTTCATATACAGTTTGTGTTATATTTTAGCACGAAGTATAAGCCTAGGTGACACTAAACTAGGCCTGCCCTATACTTTACGATATTCTACAGTATGGTAACTGTTCTAAGCATAGGAAACAGAGGAGAAAAACTTTTCGATAGTATAGTTAAAAGTTAAGCAATTTGTTATCAGTTCCAAGATTCTAAGTTAAACAGCACTCAAACTATCTTAAGTAACCATACTTTTGTTTAGTCTGAGCACTAGATAGCAAATACCCCCCCCCCCCCCCGCCACATACACACATCAACAGCACATCCATATTTTAAGTGCTTAGATTACACTTCTTTGAGTTGGGCAGTTTTGTTTTGTTTTTAAACGTTAACCACTTTCTTTTATTGGGCACCTTTGCTACAAACACAGCAATACAAGGTCTCTTTAAGTGACTCCTTCACTGAAGTCTTTGGCTCTCTACATACTGCTTGTGTTTAATATATGACATATCCAAGAGACATGAAAATCGAAGGAAACAGTCATTTGGTTCAGTTGGTAAGTGTCTAATACATATTTTTCTTGGTGTCATCACAGTTCTATGAATATTATATATTTGTTCTTCAATACTTCTGTTACCCCAATTCATAAAACAGTGAGCACTAATCTCAGTAATAATGAGCATAAATAATCTTTGCCTAAGCGTTCTGGGACTTAAACCTCTTCATTTTGTTTTCCTTTCTTATGTTTCTCATGTTAATCATCCTTGATTTATTTCTAACATGTTTTTTTCTTCTAAATAAATTGAGGATTGGCCATCTTGAATACTGGAGCATTAAGTGTGTATCATTAGATGACAAAATATTAATGAGTTATGTTTAGAATCATTTCCCATTCTTTTTTTTTTTTAATTTCTACGCATCTCTTATTTTTCCTTCTAATATCAATAGGTACGAGTGAACTTTTGTCCTCGCACCTTTATTATGTTGTGGAGAGAGCCCTTAATATCTCAACTACTCAACAAGGAGAACACTGTATCCTTTCATGGTTTTGCTTGGTGGCATTATGTTTGTAAGGAAATATAGCACTATTAAGAAAGTCTGGTATTCAAAGTTATTCACTGATTTTTCACACCTCTAATTGTTTCTTTACATGTAATCCTATAAATAGCACTTTTCTAAAGCAAAAATCATCGCAACGTTTGCAGAGTAATCCAGGTAGTAAAGGTAATTTCCAAATACCTCAAATATTAAGCATATTTTTGACAAGACTGGAATAATTGGGAGAGAAATGAATTTACATCAGGACATTCAAAATATATTTCCAGTTCGATGACTTTTGCTGGCTTTTTACTTTTAAGTAAAATTGTGTCTACATTTGGAAAAGAATTCTCATACATTGGAGTTGATTTGCACCTTGCTATATATTAGGGACACACACATACGGCAAATTGTTCACCCTGTAACTCTGAAGTCGTAAAGGCTAGTCTTTTCTAACCAGATCCCTGTAGCTCCGTGAGATTTTCATGGAAGACAACAATATTATTAATTTCAACAATCAGTCATTTTAAGCCCCTTATGATGAGAATATATCCTGTAGCTCTTCAAAAGAGAGATGAGCTCAGATGTTAAGCTTCCTGAAATAATCAGTTTTCTATAGATGCATCGTCTGACCCAATCACCCAGAACTTTTCATTTGTTTATAATCCATGGTCACAAAAAGTACTGGGCATAGGAAACATAAATTTATCCTCATTACTGCTGAACATCTCTCTGGCTTTTGAGTCTGGGAATAAATTTTCAGATGATTCTCTGCCTACCAGCCACTGATGATTTTTGGTTTTTTTAAAGCATATTCTTTTACCATGAAATCTTCTAAAGAATTTATATATGTCTTAAATGTAACAGATAAGAGCCGGTTCTGAAATCGACCCCAGTTTAGAGAACCAAACAATCATTGAAGCCAGGCGTCTGCACACTCAGGCCTTTGGCTGGTCTCAGTTGATTCGGCAACCACGTGACCCAGGTGACACGGGGCTGCGGGGCTTCATGCGGTGCAGATCTGGGACGCATTGGATGTACGTGCTGAATCTCTTCCTATTAGTTTACACTCTTTCCTAAATTGTGCCTCTAGGCCTTGTTTATATTAGGTTGGTCTATCGATAAGCGAAGCATGTGAAACAGAACCAAAAAAGCCAGAGAAGAGCCAATGAGAGTAAACGAAGCTTCTGAAGCAGTAAACTTCAAATGAAGAGTCGCTGAGGAATGGACTCTTCCAACCTGTGAGAGGATGTCCTCAGCAAGCCCTGATGGGAGTGAGGGCCCTCCACACCTTGAGCCACACCACAGAATGGAACGCAGTCGAAGGCCATACTTGGGAGGCAGGCTTCATTATGACTAAATTACTTGCGTAAAATTACGACTTAACCAGTAGGCATGTCACATATGACGTGCGTATCACGCAGTTACACCTCTCACGTTTAAGAAGAAACTCCTAAATGACAAGTGGCGTTGCCCATTCAATCCACTTTCCAGGGCCAGCCTCATTGGCCACGTGCCCTTTGCAGGCACACAGGTCCCATGCTTGGTTTCTTGCTCTGCTGATAACATCTTGAAATCCTATTAATTTTAGAAGATGGCGCCTGCTTTTCCATTTTGAACTGCAAATTATGTAGCCAGTCCTGCCCCATATCAAATAGGCAGAAACACGGGATCTATTTGCTTGCAGGTTACAGAGTAGATGAACACCTGAGAATGACCACAAGCTTCTTAGAAGTTTGTCGCCATCATGGACACAGGGGATGGGCATCTCTACAGTCCTTTTAATGCTGCCTTATCCTCCTCTTAGCGCCATTCCTTTAGCTTGTTAGAGCAAATTGTTAACGTTGGCTTTTGCAGCTACTTGCGTTCTTGTTTTATGGATGGAGAAATGAAGGTAGAAAATACAGTTACCCTCTGGTCCCATGGGTTGTGAGTAGTGTGACAGGTGGAATATGTGATTGGAGGTTTTAGCCATGCTAGGTTCATGATGTGTGGTTAATAAACGGTAGTGGGTATTGTCAATATTAGAAAAGAGAAAAACAAAGTTAAACTTACGGAAATGTACCTAATAGTGATGCTCTGTGCCTTATTTTCACAAACACTGGAGTTAGCATATTTTCAGTGTTTTTCCTATCAAACATTTTACTTTCTTCTCAAAAACTCTTCCATTTAAAGGTTTAGAAAAATCACATTATTTCTCACATAGATACAAATCAGACTGACACCGAATATGAAGACTAAGTTAAACTTCATTTACAGATCTCCATGCCCTTAAGGATTGAAAACTTTCCATTTCTGTCAAAAAAAATACATTTGTGCAAATAATACACTATCCATACGAGAAATTAGCAGAGGATAAAAATTCCCAGAATCTCTCTGCACTAATGACTCTAGAAAGAGAAGTCCCAATGATTACCATAATTACAGTATGAAAAAGTCTAAACAAAATTAAACTAAATTCATCTCCTACTCTACACGATCCTTGAGGTTCTGAAATTAAAATTAATTTGAAGTACTAATCATGTGATCCCACGACACAGACTATTGTCCAGTTAATCAGAGGCCTTACCCCCACTGGACTTCAGAAAAAAAAACTGTTATCTTACCACAAACCTAAAATCACCGGCCAATCAAGAGTTCCCGCAAAATATTGAACCCTAGGGATTAGTGCCTGCTATTTTTGGACAGGTTATATAATGCAGAAGTGTATAATTTGTGAGCAAATTGTCAGAAACTTGTCAATGTCTTTGTAGGCTGTAAAGAGTAGATATATAAGGGAATGGGTGGGTGTGTGAATTTAGGCTTCTCAGATCTATCGTTAAATCCACCCCAAGCACATATTCCATAATCACAGGATTCATATCACCAATCAAATACTTTTGTTTACTTCTCCATCAATACTTGCTTAATCGGAACTGTTTCTTCTCTGTGAGACTGTCCAGGTGGCTTCAACAGTCTACCACCATATTGGTATGAGAGACGCAACGCGGTCTCTGTAAAAATCCTAATGGTGAGCTAGGATCGAATTTTATTTTTCTGTTCCTGCACCTTACCCCTGTCATTCTCAGAAGACACTTACACTATGGATCCTCCATAATGATTTGAAAATGAATCAATATTACCATTTACAAATACGGAACACAGTATGAGTAGCATTCAAATCAGCATCGAAGGTCACAGGTACTCTCCAATATTCCTAATCATAAGCTTGGCTGTTTGAAAAATAATTTTATTCATGATGAAGACAAAACAGTTACAACATGGACAAATTCTGGATTTCGTGGTGGTGAGGAAAATCATCTGCTCAAACCACCCATCTCCACACCCCCCACCCCCAACACGCAGAGCCAGAAAAGCAGAACAGAGAAACCATTATTTTCTATCCAAGATAACAGCGCTCCAAATTATGGTCTTACTTAATGTAAATTATTCCAGCTCCAGAGCAAAACAGAACACCTAGCCAACCAACCACATATTCCACACAGTCAGGCTCTCAACTCATAAAAATAAGTTTCTCTTCTAAAATTAAAAAAAAAAAAGAATCAACTTAATTTTTGATTGGGCAGCTCATCATCCGAATTGCTACATTTAAACTAATTTCCCTGATAAGCCATACAGAGAAAGACAGATACCACATGTTTTCACTCTTATGTGGATCCTGAAAAACTTAACAGGAACCCATGGGGGAGGAGAAGGAAAAAAAAAAAAGAGGTTAGAGTGGAAGAGAGCCAAAGCATAAGAGACTCTTAAAAACTGAGAACAAACTGAGGGCTGATGGGGAGTGGGAGGGAGGGGAGGGCGGGTGATGGGTATTGAGGAGGGCACCTTTTGGGATGAGCACTGGGTGTTGTATGGAAACCAATTTGACAATAAATCTCATATATTGACAAAAATAAAAAATAAAAACATAAACTAATTTCCCTGAGTAAACCAGACTCCAGACAGATAAACAGAACCTACTACCTACTCCACTACCTGGCAGGGAGATTTTTGCTTGAGATTTAAATTTAACTGGGGCGCCTGGGTGGCGCAGTCGGTTAAGCGTCCGACTTCAGCCAGGTCACGATCTCGCGGTCCGTGAGTTCGAGCCCCGCGTCAGGCTCTGGGCTGATGGCTCAGAGCCTGGAGCCTGTTTCCGATTCTGTGTCTCCCTCTCTCTCTGCCCCTCCCCCGTTCATGCTCTGTCTCTCTCTGTCCCAAAAATAAATAAATGTTGAAAAAAAAATTTTAATAAAAATAAATAAATAAATAAATAAATTTAACTGCCTGCGATTCCTTTGTGAATGAGTTAGAGGAGGCAAGACAAAAATAACACGTGACATAAATAATCAAGATTTTCTTCTCTTGTCAGGAGACAGCAGCTGCAATACTTTTTAAATATACAATACTCTGTTTAATTCTGCTAGAAATTCTGATAAATGTAATAAAATATTCTTAAAAGATGTTAATGCCACTATAAATCATTGGCTGTTTCTTATCACAGGACACCCACTGAGAAAAGCCCAGTAATAACGTAGCATCCGTTAACAGTACCAAGTATATTGCATAAAAACAACTAATGGGGCACCCGGGTGGCTCAGTTGGTTAAGCATCCGACTTCGGCTCCGGTCATGATCTCACAGTTTGGGAGTTTGAGCCCCACATCCGACCCTGTGCTGACAGTTCGGACCCTGGAGCCTGCTTCGGATTCTGTGTCTCCCTCTCTCTCTGTCCCTACCCTCCCCCCCCCCACCTCTCAAAAATAAATCAAGATAAAAAATAAATAAAAGGTTTTTTTTAAAAAATCACTAATATTAATTCTATGCCAACAGATAAATGATGACGTTACACGAAGAGGCACATTTCACTTTTTACCTGTCTTTGGTTCCACTGAGAAGTATGGCTGTCCTTGCAGAATGCTGTAGACCACTCGGGCACTGTTGCCATATGTAGGATCATCAGCATCCGTTGCTGTCACTTGTACCACTGAGGTCCCTACATGCCAATCCAAAAAACCAATGAATTAAAAATTTCCAAATGCCACAACACAGAAGAACCCACACACTGCTGAAGATTCTCCATTAGATTTGTTTTGAATTCTTTTCTTTTTTTTTCTTACTTCAAGGCAAATGAAAAATGGACATGTGGTTTGTAGATGACATACCCAAAACGATGATAAATGCTAATGAAGCCCTCAGAAATATTTAAGGGGTACAAAAATATGTTAGCAAAAAAGTAAGATTGATGATGCGCATTACGAGTATACTCAGAACTGGATGGGACTCAAATTTTCGGCCTCTCATCCATCAGGGGCAGGTAACAAGTTTTTATCAAAAGCAATCTCTTCAAGTCTCAGTTACCGTCCAGAAGGCAGTGTGACAAGTAACAGCATCTTGACACCCAAGTCGCTGAGGCGGTCTCACTGTTAGAGCCGAGGAGAGCCAGGCAGAAAAGGAAATTTCACTCACTGAATAAACAATTTCTGATGGATACACTTAACTGGATATTAGGTGGCATCTCTTCAGCTTTAGTTTTCATTGTTTCCATGAATTGATTTAAAAACAAAAGCATAAAATCAAATGCAAACCACATGCCCCAAGAAGAAAATTCGTAGCACAGCAACTTTAAAAATTGCATCAGCAGGGTTGTGTGTGTGTGTGTGTGTGTGTGTGTGTGTGTGTGTGTGTGTGATAGAATGCTTTGCGGCTTCCTCATTTTACTATATATTCACTTACTCCACATGGAAAGCACTTACTGCGATCTGTTCTTTTTATTTCCATTTGGAGTATAATCTTAAAAACATCACTCACATCTACTTAGTTTATATATTTAAGCACATGCTGTTTTATCATTTCTGTCCTATTGATGACAATGGGGCAAATCTCTTTATGTATTCTTCTAAGTTTGTTTCAAATGTTTTGAAAATATTTTTTAATCTAAAATTTCATCTTGATGTATTTCTAAATAGATTTCCCTCTCTAAGCCCTTTAAAAAAGTCATTGGTGTCCATTTTGTTACAAATCTATTGTCTTTTCAACACTATGATTTTCATGAACAATCCCATTTCCTTTAAAAAAAAAACAGGTGCATATTAAGAAGCTATGTATATGGCACTGTTGTTTAAATTCTGATTTTTTTTAATTTGACAGACTTAGTTGATTGTGCCGTGTGGATGCCTGGCAGGACCAAATAGTGAATGATGTATATTTAAAAATATTAAGAATTAAATTGAGATCATTTTAAAATGTTAGAACCAATGACCTTGATATTCTCTATTTTCTCTACACTGTACCATCTTTACAGCAATATTTACTCTGGTAATATGCTTAAGTATTGATTTTCTAATTCTTTTGAAAGGGAAAGAGCCTAAACAAAATAAAACCATTTTGGTAAATTTGGTTGTATATGACTTTTTTTTTTCCTAAAATGTTCACTAAGAAACTTACTTTATATATAGACTCATATGTACGTACACCCAACACACATGTACACATACTTTTAAATAATTTTAATTGTCCATGCTTATCTATGCTCTTCTGGAGAAGATGAACTATCCTAAGGACTTATTAGCAGGTTTTCAATCTAAAATTAGCATCCATTGAAAACCACACCCATGAATATTAAACAATGAATGCTTGTGTTGTATATGCCATATTACTTAATGGTTTTTATAAGTATTTGGTTAGAATTAAACACTTTGATAGACTACAGCTCACTATGGATCCACATAACATATTTAATGTAGCTATCTACTGTTCTTAGTTTAAATTCCGATATTATTTTAGTGGTCCCAATTCATGTCAATTAAATCCAGAAGACACTAAAAATCATTTCCTAAAAGGTCTTGAACCTGTTGGAGTCAAATAGCTAAAATAACTTGCATGTGCACATGATAATCATGCTGTTTGATATCAAAGTGGTACCACTGAAATCAAAACTACAGTGCATTATTTAGCCTCTAAAAGAAAAAAGTTCACATTAATCCAGTTTGCGTGGCTACATTCTATGTAGCAAAGGAAAACCTTAGCAAGCCAACAAAGAAAGCCCAACATGTCAACGTGAAAATTACAGAGTTGAACCGAACTGCTTACACACGCCTCAAAGCTTCCTGTTTTTCCAAACATTAGTACTTTGGAGAGGACAATGTGCCTTCTCTTTTCTCTAAAACCTCCAAAATCTTGTTGTGGCTGCTGTTGTCATAGTTGTTTTTGCGGTTAAGCAACAGCAAGAAACACTCCGAAGACGTGGGCAGTACTGAGAAGGTATGAATATGCCTGTTTGGTTAAAGAAGTTCCTCCATGCAAGCTGACTATGGTGAGATCCTGCCGTCGTAGTTCAGAATATTTCCTGACCATGAACATGGTATTCCTCTGGCTCATTTTCAGTTTCTATTTCTTTAGCAGCTAGAGCAATGGTGCCCCAAATAATTTTCCCTTTCCATCTGCTAGACACAGAAATTTAGGGGCATTAAATTGTGATTCTCCTCAAGGGCACACATAATACACATCTTTTCCACTACCATGGTAGACATGTTGACTGAACGCTGGAATGAATAAAGTGGCCTTTATTTAATGAAACAAATCACAATGGGTAAAATTTTTACATGTTACAATACAAGGCCAATTACTACTTTAAATGCATGTCTTATTTCAAAACTGAAAATGACAGGAAATAAATATCTAACTCAACTGGTCTATTTAAGCTCCCATCTTTTTTTTTTTTTTTATTGTTTTATGAGATCATCTAAAATTACATACCGGCTAAAAAATATTCCAAAGGTATCTGAATAAATAGTTTAAAACTGAAATTATATTATCTGATGTAAGTAAAGTACATACCAATAGTACTTTACTTTCTATTTTTCCAGTAATGGGGCAATGTGAAAAGGCCTTCGAATAGAATAGACTTCATGACTCTCTTATATATCTCAAACAGAGTATCGCTTTACCATTATTATCTATTCAGCATAAATTTTCATATATTTAAGTTTCTGGAGAAATTACAAAAAAAATTAGTGGTGGCATATGGAGGGGCATTTTTGAGTTCAAGCACACTCTACAAGCAAGTAGACCAGCTGACCTAAACGTTAGATGGCCTGCCTGATACCTCGGCCACAGAAGCATTCTCAGAAGAGTGAATCATTAATATTAATCAGGAGAAAGAAGAGATTATTGCAGGGCAAAGTCTGGAAGCATATTCTTTTTTAACTTCTTAGGTGTAATTTTAATCTTTTTTAAAGTTAAATATTACATTTGAAAGGAAAAGGCAAGGCTTGAATAATTTACTGAAGATTTTGAGATCTCTGTGTGAAAGGAAAAACTTGTCTAATTTTCCAAATAAAATAATGACTTGAATAATTAGATATAGGCACTGGCTATTAACACATCTCAGTCTTCCCCCTCACCCTCCCTGGAAACTGCTATACCAATACTAATGTGATGTTTTTTTCAGTACCTATAATGATTTGATTTTTCTTTCATTTTTTTCATGCTTATGTATTTTTGATAGAGACACAGAGCATGAGCAGGGGAGGGGCAGAGAGAGAGAGGGAGACACAGAATCCGAAGCACGCTCCAGGCTCAGAGCTGTCAGCAAAGAGCCCAACATGGGGCTCGAACTCATGAACTGTGAGATCGTGACCTGAGTCGACGTCAGACGTTTACCCGACTGAGCCGCCCAATGGTATGATTTTAATACAAACTCCCTAAGACCAGACACTGAAGACCAGCATGCCTTGACTTACCCACAGGCGACATTTCAGGAACTCCTGCAGTGTATGGGCCATCCAAGAACTTGGGCTCGTTGTCATTGATGTCCTGAATCTTGATGACAAACTCGGACTCGGGCTCCACGGGCTTGTTGGTGAGCCTGTCCAGCGCCTGGGCTCGCAGCGTATAGTAGGCCTGCTCCTCTCGGTCCAGCCTCTTGGTAGCATGGATATCCCCCGTGTTCTCATCAATAATGAAAATGGAACTTGCCCCTTCGCCTGACAAGATGTATTTGATGGAACCATCTCCTTTATCAACATCAGAGTGAAGCTGGTGAAAAATTCATGTGAGATGAGATTAACTTACAAGAGCGTCAGCGATATGGAGATAGGTAAAAATAATTCTTATGTCAGGCAGCAGTACATGAAATTTTATTGTTCTTGGAAAGATAAGCTGATGCTATTGCGCACAGCAGAAAGGCTATTAGAATGCGTCAGCTTGCACTTGTGAGCAAGACAATTTCATTTCTTCCTGTAAACAGTCTCATTTCCAAAGGTATTTTTTTTCCTAGAATTCCCAAAGTTAGGAACTTGTGGTGGTGTTAATTTTTATTTGATCTGTCCTTGCCAGTTTTGACCATCTTCTTTGAACAGAGCATTCAGTAAACATGTATAATCGGTTGATTTGATCTTATTCCAAGCAAAGGGACTTGCTACAGAACACTTGTCAATTTCGATCTAATAAAATATGTAATCTGCTTAGAAATCCCCACATTCTTTAAGGGTTCCCTTCCCTCCCACCCCCTTTCATGATTAACAAGTATGGATGGATGTCCAGCCACTAAATCCGCCTCCAAATCCTGTTCTATATTTCAAAATGTGAAGCCGAAAAAAAAAAATTACACTGCTCTCTGAAGTAGGAATGTTAAATCAGTACGTGCCTGAGACTTCAGCTCAAACCTTTCTTGAAATACCAAGAACTGCATTAGATTTGCATGATTAACCCCGGCATCAGCAGCATGGCCAGCACCTACTAATTTGCATTTCATATCCGGAACCGTCCCCACTGTATGTCAGAACATTATGTTGAACAGAAGAACCTTAGGAAACTCAGACATAATTACACATTTTCCTGAACTTCATAACCCGCAACACACAGGACCCAATCTGTCATCTCCACAATCTTTCATCCCCTAGAACCACTATCATCTGGACTTCGATTAATATGAATGCAAACAGCCAATTTACCAAATAACGAGGCTTCTCACTGCTGCCCAGAATTGTGTTTGCACCCTTTCAAAAATGTAAGATGCGGGAAACTACTTAGGGAAGTGTGCCCGTGGTACATTTCCTCCCTGCCGCGGTAGGTGCCGAAGGTATCGCTTTTTTGCACCGTCTCTGTAAGCGATTCTTCTATCTACCACATTGTGACAGCTGTGTTTATACTCTGCTTCAGAACACGTAAATAGCTGATTCACCTTTTAGTTTCTGTAATTTATTTCGGGACTCACTCATACAAAAAAATTAATTACTGGCGCAAGTTACAATTTAGCCCTGCTCAGTGAGGAATTATCTGGCGGGTCACTGTACCGCATGTGTACCCACCATATGGAAAGGCTGCATTCTTGAAATACGGGGGATTGCTTAATTTTCTGAAGTCATCCTCAGGGCTACTACTGCATCTCTCTCTCTCTCTCAGGAAAGCTGGGAATCACAGTAGTTTGAATTACGGAGTGCATCCTAGGGGTCGAGCACTCTTAATGTTCTCTACATGGGAACTCATTTCATGCTCACATTGAATGGATCCACTCTCCCTGGTAATGGATAAGGACACTGAGATCAAGAAAGGCCTAGTGGCTCGCCTGAGGTCCACTGCGACCTCAGGCCAGGTCCCAGGATCATGAAATCGGGAGGGGGGCGGTTTGGAGAGGGGCTGCTGGAAGGCTCAACCTCCACTTTAGGCAATAAGACCCTGCATCCAGAGAGCAGCCGCTGTCCTGTGGGGTGGACATATCAAAAGCTGCAGCCAAAGGACAAGTCAGAGAAAGAGGGGTGCATGCAACCCCCACCCTGATCACCCCCAAGTCTTAAAGAAGTTGAGCGTTTCTGGTGGTTTCTGTCAACGCACTCTATAACTCCGCAGAAGGCTCCTTCCTTGGCATTCTGGAACAGCAAAACGCTCCACCACCCTCAGTAACACAGACCAAAAAACTGGAGTCCCGAGACAAGCGCTGATGATGGATGAAAACAGGTTGTTTTAAGCTGCTGACACCTCAAGGACCCCCACAGCTCCACGCACTTCTCCCGGCTACTTTTTTATCCCCTCCTCACCGCATCCCTGCCTCCAAGGATTAGAAGAGTCTATACGCTCCCACTGACCTTGGTGTGAAACAACAGAGGATGATCCAATGGCCACAGAGACCCTCAAGGGATAGACAGGTCGTGTCTTTAATCAAAGGCTTGCCATGTCTCTAAGTCTCATTAGGGACTACCATGTATAGAAGAACCAGCCCTTAGGATTCATTTAACTGATTCCTGTCAACTAGTTGCTGTTTCCATGGCATGGGGGTACGATGCTCCTGTGGTATCCAGGTAAGGGAGAGAAGGCACATTCCTTTTCAATACATAACACACATTAAATCCTGAGCTCATGGTCAACCAACAGCGTTAAGAACTTAAAGGAGGGGCGCCTGGGTGGCGCAGTCGGTTAAGCATCCGACTTCAGCCAGGTCACGATCTCCCGGTCCGTGAGTTCGAGCCCCGCATCACGCTCTGGGCTGATGGCTCAGAGCCTGGAGCCTGTTTCCGATTCTGTGTCTCCCTCTCTCTCTGCCCCTCCCCCGTTCATGCTCTGTCTCTCTCTGTCCCAAAAATAAATAAACGTTGAAAAAAAAAATTAAAAAAAAAAAAAAAGAACTTAAAGGAAAAAATGATTCATATCGCTGGTTTCTCTAATCATTAGAGGATCAGATGTCTACACCCCCGCCCCACCCACAATTATTACCACCATCACACACACACACACACACACACACACCCCTCTCTCTGGAGCATCACTAGGCTTGTAATCACTGCCAGAATTCACAAGCAGAAAATTGCTTCGAGTGTCCTTGCAAGGTTCGTGTAAGCATCTGTAGTTACAAGTGGATGACCAACTTTGAAATGTTAAGACGGCTACCCGATTATCAGATGCATTCAGACATTTACTCTGTGAAACACTGTGCGCTAATACTAATCTTAAGAGGTGGACTGAAACCCACGCTATTAGGGAAAAACTATTCTCCTCTACTACGAAGACAAAAAACAAACAAAAACAAAGAAACCACACAAAACCTCAGCAAAGAAAAACTTGTAAGTGCAGAATGACTTAATGGCACGCTTAGGTAAAAAAACATGTCTGTGTGCAACGCACATGCGCGCGTGCGCGCACAAACACACACACATGCACGTGATCTTTGTGAATGACTATTACAGACTAAAGAAGCACTATTCTCCATAGCAAAAACCTCTGTGCAGAAAAATAAATAGATAAGCATTCCATAGTCCCACCATATGGCAATGGAATTAACAATAAATGAAAACCACACTCAAAAACAAATATTTGTTCTCATATTTTGGGCAGAGTAGAACTTCACAATGTTATGTCTATTTCATTTGCAAATACCCTTGTAAACATGATCTTGTGATCCATCTAAACAATAACAACACCACCTTGAATCATTAATCACCACACAAAGCTCACCTTTAGTGCATGGACTCCTAAATCCCTTTAAAAATATTTGTTGTGACTCCAAAGTAGATGTTTACATTAATATTTTTTTTCCAAATAAACACAGTGAGGAGCACACACCCCTTGGCTGGGTCTACCTCATGGTAAGGCAAAAGAATCAGTAGAGAAGGAGGTACAATCGTTATGGGCTTTCTCTATGTCATTATGTCAGCACTGTGTATGGTAACAACGTGAGAACATATCACACCGTACTGGATCCTTCATAAGCCATACATGCCGGAAAATCAAAGCACCCACGACATGCACCCTAAAATGTAATAGATTTAATAATCCATTGTGGTTCCATCATTCCCTTGACAGAATACCTACCCACTACCTCCAATAGAGCAACTCTTTCTTCTCAGTCTTCAGAACAATAATCTTAATTTGGAATCTTAAACTCTTTCACTAGTTACAAAACCCTGCAGTTACTCTCCATTTTCTGTGTGTCAGAAATTATCTCCCTAAAATTCATATTGAATTATATCACACCCCCCATCAAATACTTTTAATGGCTCTCCATGGTCTAGGGATTTACCCCAAACTCTAAGCATGGGGCTCCATGTAGCCATATGCTATCTCTTTAGTCTCTCTTTTGCATCACATCTCAGAAGGCACGCCATGTTTCAGGCATGTCGGACGAGGACCACACCGGCTATGCAGAGCAGGCAGCACGATCCTTTTCAACACAAATCCTTCATCATCTTGCCTCCAACTGACCTCCATCAACTGACCTCCAACTCAGCTTAATGCAAAATCCCCTTTACTGAAGTCTTAAGAATCTTCCTATCTTTTCCCCATGGCCTGCTGTTTGCATTTCTGTGGCAGAATGCATTTAATTCTGCTTTATATTGAAAATCTGGTTTAGTTGTTCTCATATCCAACCTTTGATTTATAAACTCCTTAAGAGCCAGGTTCTTTTTTAATACCAAATCCACATTCTCAATAAACAGTTCATTGTATTAAATGGAGTCAATTCATAATCCACTTTGTAAAAGACTAGTGCTTGTTTTTCCTCAATTTCTATCCTTTTAAGTTTTAATAGCATTAGGCAAAAAGAAAAACTAAACAAAAACATCCTGTATCTCTGGACTGTTCTCCCTAATCCTCTGAACTGCCTAGATTGAGCTCAGATACCTCATCTTGTATGCCCATGGTAACATTTGGCACATTATTTTGTACTTGCAAATTTACCATTTGTGTTCCCCGAGAGACAGAACCCTGTAGGGCCAGACACACTTTCTTATTCCTGTTTCCCAAGTCTTACACAGTAGTACATACACACGCACACACACACACACACACACACACACACACACACAAACACACACGTGCTGGTAGAGGGTTTTACAGACCTTTGGATCCCTTTGGATGGAAGAATCTTAATGACCTTAACCTTTATATACACCATTTAGTTTTTAATTTAAGATTATAAAGACCAAAACTAAAAATAGATCAATGCACTGCAGTTTTGACAAATTTCTTATATCTATTTAATCAAAGAGGGCCCGATACGAACTATCTGGTTGTAGAACTGTCAACCTATCTGCTTAAAGAAGAGTCTTAATATGGTGCATAAATCTCAGTTCAGCAAAGGCAAAGGGAAAAAAATCAATATGTTGATCAACTTTTCCTCCCTCTATGAACAGCTTAAATTCTGCTTGTTTTTTGATCTTACTAATGATCTTGCCTTTTAGTCACCTCCTTTGCAAAATGGAAGCAAAAAACACCTGTACTTGGAGTTCACTGAACAATTGTGACAACTATTGGAGAGGCTAGAGTAGAACACATACAGAAGTAGAACTATTGGAGAGGTTCTAGTATCAGGATTGTGCTTTGCAAGGTAACAGACAAAATTTTCACATGAAAAAAAAATTGTACATCTAGACAGAAGATGAAACTATTTGGAAAAGAGATCGTGTTTATCATGAAAGCTTGGGCACTAAAAAATAAAACTAAAGTCAACAAATGTCTCTGTGATCCTCACTGACCTATGCGTGATGAGGATGGAAATAATTATAGTTGATATTCAATGTCCCTTGTAACAAACATTTGAATAAGCACAAAATGTATTCTTACAACAATATAAAAGTTCATACTACACCTGTATACAAAAATAGAGCAATGATGGAGGAGAAGCAAGTTGATCGCAATCTGTGGATGATTTATATTGAATATTAGTAAAGGATTTCTAAGGTGAACTTCCCAGCATTGGTTGACTGATGATAGATTTTTTTTAAGTTTAAAAATACATTACATATTGATAGGACTCACATGATTCACTAAACTTTTCAAGGTTGAAGCCGTAAGTATAGAGGACGGATTTAAACAATGACCGGTGGAAATAAAGCCTCTTGAATATACATATTCCATGCGAGTTTTCTTTTCTCGTTATGCTTTTTAATAGATATTTTCCACATGCCACTGGATACCGTGTAATTACCAAGTTGTTGAAGAAATATTATAGATGAAAACAAGTGTAGGAGCCATTTCTTTCTGGTTGAAGTATTTCCAATTTATACGTATCATTGTGGTCCAGGGTAACAGAACACAATTTACTTGTGAAGCATCTTTTGATGAAGATGCACGGTTTATAAAGTAAAGGTATTAATTACAGCACATCGAGTAATTGAGGAAAGGGACGCAATCCAGGAAGTGCTTAGCGAAGGTTAAAATTGTCACACACACACAAAAAAATCTTTTTTTTCTTTAGCCAACAATAAGTAAAAAGGAAGACCTATTCAGATTTTTTTTTTCCCGTTGGAAAAAGTCCACACTAATTCAGTGGCAATGAACATTCCTAGGGTCTTAGTTCACTTACTTAGTAGCTGAAAGGGACAACTGTTAGGTGTCCATTGCAAAGGAGCCAGAAGTATGGCCACTGAATCTCCACTCTGCCCCTTATGTGATCCCTTGATCACTCCCAAATCACAGTTTATTCATCTGTTATAGACCAGCATCCATAAAGGTACAGTTGGCCTTGCACGTTGAAATGAGGATAAAATGAAGTAATGCACTTGGAAGTATTCTGTAAAATGTAACTGTCTCTCCCTTTCTGTAAATCCACACAGAATGGGTACAATAGAACTAGCTGCATCCCCTAAGGTGGCGGGGGGGGGGGGGGCAGGCAGAATCTTCCTTTTCTTTGCAAAGGTTCTACATTTACGCCTAGGGCGTGGTTACTGAGAACTTCACATTAAGGGCTGCATCTTTTTCATCAGGGACGCAACGATAACAACTCAGAAAAGTGTTTTCTATCCCACACAGCTACATGTGCCTCCCTAAAGAGATCTCCACAGCGTTCATCTCATCCTCTCTCCGATTGCTGTCTCCAGGCCACATCCAGAACTTTCAAACAACTTAGGAAATCTGCCTTGAGTCAAATTGTTACTGATCAAAACTCCTCCTGATCAAAACAGCTCCTCGTCCAATGTAATTGTGAGCACATCATGTTCTTTGCTTCGGGGCTCCCCCGTAGTACTTTACTCACTGAGTTCTAAACTCCAAGTAGTCAACCAGAAGCAGATAAAAAGCAAACCCCTGGAAACGTTAAGCTTTTTGCTCAAGAGGATAATTCTCAATCTTGCTTTTTAAATGGGGCTGGTTGAGCAGAAAATGTCACAGGAAGCTAAAGCAGTGCTACTCAACACGGGGTCCAAGGACTGGGTGCCATCTGTCCAAGTCGAGGCAAGTACAGAAAATGAGTAGAAGAGCTTAGCAATTTCCAGGGTTGTTTTACAGAGCAATCTAATGTCTGCTGAGCCCAACAGTAATGGAAAAATGAGGGCTGAGTTTTATATCTAAATAATTCATTTTTAATACAGTTACAAAATTATTAGGGGGTTACAATAGAGCATGTTCTGTGTTCTTCAAAAAACACTAAGCTTGCAAATAACAAAAACTTGGCCCTTCCCTCCGGATCAGTTGAGAATCTCAGCACCGGGTCAGTGGATAACACCTATGTGAAAGCTCTTTTGAATGCTTCTAGGCAATAAACCATCAGTCCAAAACTCTCTTCCTGTCCTCACATGAGCAAAACCCGAGGATGCTAGCCCCCAGGGAGGGACAGGGCAATTGCCGGAGGCCAGCCTGAAGACTTGCACAGATGTTTTGCACATGGCATCTTGGAGAAGGCATTCGTGTACAAGCTGCGGCGGGCAGCGACACGTGTTTGCCAAGTATTTCCTGAAGTCCTCTGAGGGGTATTGCCTTGTGCCTTCAAAAGTATGAAACAATAACAGTTAACAGAAATATAATTCTGGAGTCTCCATTTGGGGAAGAAAGCTTTGACACTCGTATAATCTAAAAAGAGAATACTCCACACTATCGTATCAACTCTGACACAAGCATAGTATAGGTCCAATGTGACCTGATGGAGGCCAGTAGGTGGAGAAAGATCCAGAGGAACAGAATTTCAGAGATAACATGAGCGTAGGAGGGTGAACAGAGAAAAGGAGCCAGTCCAAGAAGAGAACAGCCAGTAAGTAGTCATTCAACACACACTTATTAGTAAGACCTTAGTAAGGAGGGCCGATGGTTAAACTTTATACCCACAGTAAGAATGTACATTACTTGTAATGTGTGAGATCTATTTGGTACACTTGTTTTCAAATATTCTGAGTATTTAATGTTCGTCTAGTGACTCTCTTCTGGCATCTTTATAAAGTCACAAGTATCCCTTTAGCTGTTATTAAAAGCACCGCGTACCACGTGAGAAGTAGCATTTCAGCTGTTACGCACGAACTAAAGGGATACAATCGACATGGTCCTTGTGCCTCAGCTGAATTGTCCTGGAAAAACAGAGACTGAATCCAGTCTGTTTCTGTCTTCCTCTAGAAACTCCACCTATATTAAACATGTATTACAAATGAGTCCCGGGTATCCCCTATGGGCCAGGTGTGTGCGTGTGTCTGAATGAAGACAAGATGGCACAGGGGAGCCTAGAGTGTAGAGCCAACAGTGGCCTGTTTTCATGAGCTCACGGAGAGAAAGGCTGTCAATGCAGCAGGCATGGGACCAGGTCGAACAAACAATCGCATTTCTGCATTGAAACAGCACCCAGAGAATGCCAAGAAATCGTGTGGCAGGAAAATCACACGGAGTTCAGAGGTTCAGGGAAGTGTTCTTTAAAGAAATGATTTTTAAGTTGAGACAAGATGACGACTACTAAGAAATAGTCTGACGATGAAGGGCAGAGCTTGATTTCCAGAAAGGCACTTGACTAATGATGGAATAAATTTCTTTTTAGGAATAGTCACACAGTAATACGCAGGATCCATTAATTTATAATAGAGGATAGTTTTGGCATGCGATACGCGGAAAGAGTCTTTATAGGGTAAATATATTACAACCAATACCCTGTAAACATCTGGTTAAATAACTGTTTTTAAAAGGCTACAGAATGTTCACTGATCTTAACCTACCGTTTGGATGCTGAAGTTATTATTTATTGAAGTTCAGTATGTAGCTTTCCTGCATCGGCATTACCTGAGATGTTGGTTTAAAATGCCAATTTCTGGGATCTGTATTAATCTATGGAATCAGAATGTCTTTGAGTTGAAACCACTGAAAATATGGATTTTCAACCAGCATGTTGAAAATATGGATTTTCAACCAGCATCCCAGATAGAAAACTTTTGGTCTAATAAATATCACCACTCACATAGCAGCCTCTTTAGACCAATAATGTCATGGCTTAAAACAGTTCAGTACTTTCAATTAGTCTGTATGTATAACTTATTCTATGTAAGATGATTGAATAAAATTTTCTGTCTTGATTTAATTATGCATTTTACTCAACAGGGATCTATCCCTTCTCTACCAAAGTTACAAGGGAAAAGTACACAGTATATACTTATGTCCTCATCCAATACCCTGTGAGACTTCTTTTCAAGATGCAGAAATTGTCTTAGGTTTCCGGCATGCATCCCTCTGGGGCCAGAAAGATAAACTAAGAATAACAAAATGTCCTGCTTATATTTTACACGTTTACATTGGTTCGAGTCAGAAAGGCAAGGGGAACACTCCAGGTGGGGCAAGAACTGTACGTAATGGCATCCATGGAGCCTCTGGTGGTCTACTATATTTTTCCTAAAGAAACAGTCCATGTCGGCTCAGAAAAGTTAATAGTTTCAACCACCATGTGTTTATTATTAAAAGGCTGGAAATTTAAAGCAAACAAAGAAAGTAATAGTAGAAAGAAAATACTTATGATCTCAATTAGACCTCAGAGGTTATCTGTCTAGGCATCTGTGGTGTGGCACCCCTCCCGCACCCCACTTTCACCCTATGGGCAGAAACACTTCCTCAACTGCTGGAGGTCCTGGAATCCTCACGTCCTCCGCCCATCGCCACTTGCTTTATGAAAACTCTCTCCCTCCGGGAGAAAAATGCCCCCACCTAATGCCATAGAGCTTCCTGGGGCAGGGAGAATAGACAGGACCAGAAAATAAAGGGGTCGGGTGGACCCGGCCATGTGATCCCTCACTTCTCCCGCCCCACCTGAGGACTGTGTGCCTTCCACTTCCTAGAACATGCTCTCTCCTTGTCTCTGAACTCCCACTACCACGGGAACAACATCCCTGTAGGTGCAAGTGGCCTCGCTCACCAGGAAGAGGTGGGCTTCTCTCACACAATGGGAAAGAGCAAGCATCGCCTCTGGACATCGGCTGTCTCTTGAGACTCCCTTGCCCCATTTTGATGGGAAGGGGAAGTGCAAGACCCCAGACTGGGGCAGGGGCAAAGGGTGTCAGTGTTAACCTGAAAATCAGCTGCAACAACATAGGCTGTACCTCATCCTACTAACCTTCTTATAGATTCCTCCAAGAAAAGAGGTGTAACACGTTTCCCTAGGAACTGTGCCCTGAATGGATTACACGATGCAAAGGGATGTTAGTGGGGCAGGGGTGGCCTCTAAGGGATGTCACGGCAGCCTCTTGAGTCCAATCCTTTCCCGAATCAGTGAACACGGGAAGTGTCGCCGACTGACCTTTCTCAACTAGGTCTTGCCCCCAAAATCGCCACTCTTGAGATGTTTACAAAGTTGACAAGTTGCAAAATTGGCAAAAAGAGCCACCTCGTCAGAGGTAATCCTTCGGTCTTGGGGGCATCCCACATCCACACTAGTGATGGGGGGCTTTAACGCGCCTCCTTCTCTCCTACTTCAGGAACCCCGTGAAGAAACTTTCCAGCTCCACCGCTCCCCAAAGGTCAGCCAAGTTGTAGGTTGCAACTGCATTGCCCAACCCTCCCTCCCCCACCTTCCAAGTGTTAATTCCAAGAACACCCTCCAATAACTACCCTCAAGGCAAATCCGGGTCTCTGAGGCCATTTCCTGTGACCTGACCTGCAGCATGCCCCCAGGAGACTAACTCAGGAACTAGCCAGTGGCGGGGCTCGGCTCCCTGCAGACATCTGTCCTCATGCGTCCCACACAGTCTCCTACAATGCACAGGAGAGTGAGAAGCGCATTTCCGTAACCTGTTGAGAGGTGTGTACTTGCAGATCAGAAGCAGCAGCAGCTGAAGAAGCCACGGGGCAGCCACATACATGAAAGACACAACCCTGGACAGAGCGCTCCTTGTTTCTTTCAGTCTACACCCGATATACTCTTATTCCCCCCCCCCCCACCCCAGGCTCCCAGCAGCTTTGATTCCTAGAAACTTCATACTGTGCATGAACCGGTCACCAGAGAGAGGAGGACTCACTGTGTTTTTATCTGAGCAGAGGAGGAAGCAGAATGTCCTTAATTCAGTGAGCCCAGAGCTAAGTCCGCGTGTGTTTCTCCTCATACAACACGCTTGTTCTCCACACCCAGGGCGAGTGACTTCTGTTCACGCGAGCGGTATGATGCCCAGACGTACTACAGAAGAGTTCAAGCAGAATACGCGTCCACAGGCCCAGGCTTTTATTTTTACTTATTTTTTAATTATTTTTAGAAGCTCTCCAGGTCATACTATTATACACCCAATGTAAGAATCGTTGGCCTAAAAGGAAGAAAGAAATATACAAGCTGAGGAAAATGCTCGTCCATTTTACTGCTGATATCGCGTTGAAAGAGGGGGAAAAAAGAGGTTTATTAAGTAAATTAAAAAAAGAAAAAAAAAAAAGAAGCATGTCTGTGGAGCTTAGCCAATAGTTTGCTGAAAGGGTGGCAGATTTTAAAATCATACCTCAAAAAAAAAAAATCCCTGGCGAAATTTCAATGAACACAAAAGCTTCCTAAAATGAAAAAATACACTGGTTTCACATGACAGGACTCTCCCTGGGATATGTAATTGCCTCATCCAAAATATAGCGAGTTTAAGAAATAAGAGGGCCTTTCTCCAGCTCGGGTGCCCTAAGAAGAGCTAAGCCATGTTTTCGCCTCTAAAGCAAGAGATCCCTCGGAAATAAAGGAGGAAAACAACGTCCCTTCGGAGCCCTCTTGGGCCCACCACAACCACAGTGCTGCGACGCCCCGGCTCCCTACCGCTGATCATCTCCAGGGCAGTGTTTAAGGCCCGAAGGATAAAAGTTCCCACAAGCCAATGTGACAACATTTGTAAAACTGGAAGACGAGGAAAGAGAAAAAGGGAGGAAGAGCGCGGTGGAAGGACAGGCAGCAATAAGCCAAGTCAATAACCAGTTGACACAAGAGCAAGACATCTTCAAATAGCTCTTTGCATCGCAGACTCTGGAAAGGCCTCATGGGTTTTCCCAGGAGACACCGCTCGCGGCTATCTGTCTTTGTTTACAGGTTGTTCTGGTATTACCAGCAGGACTCCACCAGTCCCACACAGGCATGCATGTGGGCACGCACACACGCACGCGCGCACACACACACACAGGTGGCTGAGTCCTCCCTCCTCCCCGCTAAAGTGCAGCAAAGGAAGATGAGTAATTACCTTGCCTAAAATGAGTTTTGCAGTTCCGTTTAGCTTTGAAACTGAAGACGTTCTAATTTTCAAAATGCAGTCAGTTATCTGAGTACTTTCTTAACAGCCACATTTATGACTCTTTATCCCTTCTCCTAAAAAGGGTATTAAATTTTGGAGCTCTACTCTGCTATCCATTATTTCACAGGCCTGGGATTGAAAAGGAATAAAAGAAGCTCTTTGGCAGAACAATCACAATCGGGAAAGTGAATCAGAAGCCTATTGAAACCGATTCACGTCTGCGTGGAGCACCACGGCACAGGACGAGAATCAGGGAACCTGCGACTAGAGCCACGGGTTACTGCCCTAACATTGGACAACGCTAAACTGGCACCTTCTTGGGACTTCAGTTCATTCGTCTACAAAATGGATTGAACTAGGAGGTCTTCAAAGCTCCCCTTTCGTTCCTAAAACTCTACATATCACCTCTAAGTAAACACGAGTGACCCACAGGCATCCATCCAGATTCCTAACATATGCTGTCTACTCTGGGGACCGCACAAGACATTGAGACCGAAGTTTTAGGTGTATGAGAATGCCTTAGCTTAAACAAATCTGTAAGATCACATGTAAGAATTGCGTAGTTATGCCACCTTGGGAAAGTTGGGAATGTTTTAGGACACACTCAGACTACTGTATCCTCAGAAAATCCCATCGATTTATGTTATAAGATTCTTTTCTATAATTTCAAAATGTCTGTTTTGTAATGGCTCATGGAAAAAAAAAAAAGACATTAAGACATTTATTTCCGGGCACTTGGGAGAATTCGTCCTATGTAGGTATAACAGCTTGCAATTTGGTTAAAATAATTCAAGAGAATTAGTTTTTCATTTAAAGATCTGTGTCAACAACATGCGCAAGGTATCTTTAAAGGGCATGGGAAAGTAACATGCTACCTAAACACAACCATTTGGACAAGTACATCTGTTGAAAAGGAAAGAGTCATGGTATTTATCATTTGTCTGATATGCACAAATTCAATTAGTATCACTTAAAATATATACACACTAAAAAAAAACCATTTGCTCTTTCTTTCCCTGAGATTTACAATGTTATACATTTTCCCCGTACTTCATCCTGTCATATTACAGACACATGGTCCAGATGTATTATTATATTTCAGTCTGAAAGAGTACAAAGCTGTACTGTGACGATAATGATTTCCTGGTAGAAGCCTGCTACTGAGAGACATTAATACAGAGAAACCTTCCTGGAGGGCATCTTTGTGGGTGGCTATCCCCCCGCCCTTGTTTTCTCTGCTGCTCCTATTAACTAAAACTTCCTTTGCGGTGGACCCCAAAAGGAGAAGGAGAGGGAGGAGGAGGAGGGGACTGAGGGGAAGGGGCAGCCAACTGAATCCGTGTGATTATACTCCGTGTGATTGAAGTAAATAAAGAATCCCATCATGAAACGGATGTGTGTTGTCACACCCAATATAAAACAGCGACCACTACGGCCAGCTAATTCTGGACTGTGATACTATGTGAAAGGGACCTATTTGACCACGGAGTTACGACAGAAGTTTTTTCCTGCAGGCTTCATCCAAGTCTAACTCAAAATGCTATGACTCCCGTTAAAGAGCATAACTTCTCGATTCCCTCCTGTAACCTTACATTTCTTTGCTTTATATTTGCAGTCCCCTTAGCCGCCCTGCTCCACATATTGTTTCATAGCTCCCTTATTCAAATAGCTGATAGTGAGAACTAATATTTATGGAGTGTAATTACGTGCCAGACACTGTGGTAAAGGGGCCTTTAATTCACTTACCAGCCGTCTGCGGTGGGCGTGATCGGCCTGGTTCTACACAGGAGGAAACTGGGATTTAACAATTAAATGCTTTACTCAAGCTGACATGACAATGTCCCAGATTTGATGGAGATCTTCCCAACAACAAAGTCTCTACTCTACCCATTCTTATCTATCCTGCACTGGCACCTACCCATCTCCCCCCATAAGAGACGAATGGCCTAGAAGACCTTGGATTCTTGCCCTCCCCTAGATGAAAAACCCGGCGATTAGTAAGTCAAAACAGGAATTTACAGCTACCCAATTTTCCAGGTTCTGTGTCTGAGGCATCTGCGTCCTCGCCCCACCCCTACTTGTCGATTTCCATGTTCCACCTATGGTTCGCCAATTCTGTCCGTTCGTCACTGCTTCGCCTATTACGGCCCCGAGTTGGATTGCATTAGTTCTTATACATGACAACAACAAAGAAATTCACTTTTATGAAAAACTTGCAGACTCTCACCTGTCCTCCCCTTTGCTGCCATCTCTAGCACATAGCGTCACCTGGCTGCCACATGCACCTGACGACACCACACTCATGGCACTGTTCTCTGGCTCGTGGTTACGGGAAGGTTCCCTACAACTTTCCACTCTGATGTCCAGCTTAGCATTCGCTTTCTCCAATGGTATGACCCCAATGACCGTAATATGCATCATAATCCTTTATTTCAACACAAAAAAGAAACCTGGCTATTATAATTTTAAGATGTCATTCATTCTACCTGACACTCCAATTTCTGAGGGCAAAATGTGAAAAAAAATGCATCTTAAAATAGGCAGAATGTGCTGCCTTTTGGTTTTTGTCTCTTACTTCCTACTTCGAACTCTTCGAACTCTCCTATATTGTCCCACATTCTCCCCCCTTCTGAAACGCAAGGGGCTTTGCAAAGCAAGAACACACTGCCTAAGGCTTTCTACAATCAAATCCATCAGATCCCAGGCCAAAATTATCCATATTTCACATTTATCTAACATGAAAATCAAGGAAAGCCAAGTAAAAGTAAAAAGAGCACACGAAGCATTGAATATGATGTTGCTCAAAGAAACATAATGACAAAAGCTTCAATAAATGGTAGCATTTTGTTTAGTACTGCCACAGCATGCATTTTCTCTAGAACGTCTTTTAAGATAATCTTATTTTTATTATCTTTACACAATCAAGTCTCCATTGCAATCACACCGAGTGGCAGTAAACTTCTGTGACAAGTACAGTGTGATCCGATGTTGTAAGCAATTTATAGTTACCACCATTAATGAAAACTCTAATACCTGGGGTTCCGATCTATAAACTGGACCGTGATAATACAGTTATACAGGCTTTTAATCCAGTGAAAAATGCTTTGTAATGAAATGTGTATTCACTGGCATTTATCACAACTGTATTTATGTCGAGGAAATGTCTCAAAATCTTTGTGGGAAAAAGACTGAGGCATCTACCTCTTCCTCACAAACACCCATGTGATAAAGAATAATTACTAATTCCCTTAATACAAACAAAAGAGAAGGAGAAATCACAGCTGGATGAGCCATGAAGGAAGAGAGAAGGAAAAGCCACACGTATCCCTTTTGGCATTTCATTCTTTGCACTTGTACTCAACAGACACTGACCCCCTTTTGAGCCCTAGAGGCCATGTCAATTCAGTCCTCTGGAGTACAAAACCCGGGAAACCCTCCTTTTCCTTTTCTCCTCTCTTCCAAATTCTCCAAGAAGCCTTCCATATGTTTCACCACTCTTTAGAAAAGATTGGCCTCGGCAGCCAAGCTGGGGCTCCACGGAACATGGCTAGAATTTCTAAGAGCCGTTTTTTAGTGCACAGAATGTCAGCATCAGGGGCACTTCAGAAAAATATCTACCATACTACCCTAAACGCACTAGTCAATGTAGTTTTCAAAACTCAATATCCAAGAACCATATACACAAATTAGCATGCTAAACAGAGAAAGCCAAATGTCATCAATTAAAAGCCAGAGACATCAATTGAAAATAAAGGCTGAACAGGAAGAGAGAAAGAAAGAGTGGAGAATACACACAACTCTCAGGGCAGAAGGAATCCAGACGAGTCGACTTGCATTTGTTTTCCCAAATAATTCTGTCATATTCTAAACAAATTATAAAAATTGGGGCGCCTGGGTGGCTTGGTCGGTTTTAAGCGTCCAACTTCAGCTCAGGTCATGATCTCACGCTCTGTGAGTTTGAGCCCCGCGTCGGGCTCTGTGCTGACAGCTCAGAGCCTGGAGCCTGTTTCAGATCCTGCGTCTCCCTCTCTCTCTGCCCCTCCCCTGTTCATGCTCTGTCTCTCTCTGTCTCAAAAATAAATAAACGTTAAAAAAAATTTTTTTAAATAAAAATAGTGACAGGACTCCTTGGACAGACTCCCAGAATGAACTTTAAATTATTATTACATATTACATCATTTAGCACATCCCCTAAGAATTCTAGTGCCATGTCTGGCATCATCTAGACAGACAGTGGCTAACAGTGGAAAGGAGAGCATGGTCTGTGAGCAGAATGCCTGGGGCCAGGGCCGGACTCCATCACTTATTAGCTATGTATGTAACTTTCTTTCAGCTTTAATTTTCTCATATATAGAAGTTAACTGGTACTAATGTTTCCCCCAACTTCAAAGAGTTTTTGTAAGGCCCGAGTGAGAGAATGGGTTCAAAAATATAGCTTACAAACTACCAAATATGAAATAAATAGCAAATTTTTGTTAGGTTAGTGCTATTTAAGAACTCCACATATGAAGGACAGTCTCAGGACCAAAATACCTTGCCAATTTGTATGCATATATGAATGCAAAAAGCAGATTAGATGTGCACCACGGGAATATATCCACATGCAAATTATACACATAAATATATGCACTCACATATACACATGTGTGTCTATGTATACATACACACACACACACTATATATATATATATACACACACACACACAATATACACACACACACATATACACTCATACATAAACTCAGAGTTTTAGGTTTCAAACGGAGATGATAAGGACTAAAGGTCTGAACAGAGAAAAAGACATTTCATTCCTAGTTCTCAGATTAGATCCTTCATGAAGCATTTTGCAAATTTATAAGATCATTGCCTGAAAATCAAGAACATTAACGAAATCTTTAAACTTTTGTTCATCGTTCTGAGAGCCCTTTTGTAAATAAATAGAATTTCTTCTGTTCAAGGTGTCTAACTGATGTATTGTATTACACACAGTGACTCCATATAGTACCTACTTCAGCATTTAGCAGAAGAGTTTTGAACTAACCAATTGCCTTTCAGAAATAGTCCGTAACAGTGGGATGTGTAGAAAACAAATCGTAGTACAATGATTTAATGTCGCGTTTGTTTTTCTTAAAGTGTTTCTGGCTCCTTGGGTAAACAGAGAGGATGAAGAGCCAGTGAGTGAATGTAAAACTCAGCGTGTTGTAGAGCACTTGCCTCTACCCTTTGCTCCCCCAAGGTCCTGTTTATGATCAAGCGTAAGAGTCGGCTCTTCGTCGCTAAGACGTCAATCCTACATGCTTCACCCCCAACCAGGTGGTGCAAGAAGCTGTTTTTCTCACCAGTCTTCTACGTTTCGGGATGTGAATGTTTCGTTAATGAACATCTCCATGTGGATATCCCTCCGGCAACTTCAAATTCAACAGTGTCAGACTGCAACTTAATCAGATTTCCTGTCTTGAGCCAGAAACAAGGGAGTCACCACTCACCGTACAACACCGTGTGGGAGGTACCTTTGCTAATGCTGCAGACACACCGGTGACTAAGACGGGCAACCTCTCTTCTCCCCTTCTGTATCCCTCCAGACCTTCCTAGCTCCGCTCTTATGTCTCGACATCAAACCTACTCCACCTTCCAAATAACTTTTATTCATTTTCTCCTTTCCATCCTCATTCCGACTGCCATATTTCAGTCCCTACCATCTCTTGCCTGGAATAGTTGATCATCGCTGACTTGATGTCTTCAGTCTTCTGCCTCCCGGCTGGCCTCCTTTAATTTAAAAGTCTTTAACATTAAAGTTGGCCTTTCTGAAATCCCAACTGGCTCAAAACCAACCATCTGATGTACCAAAACACACACAAGAACCAAGAGAAAACCAACAAAAAATTCCTTAACAAGGATACTGACATTTCACGGTGTGGCTCTCGATTCGTGGATGCCACTATTCTTTTGTCCTCTGTGGCCACCTGAATCACTTACAGACCCCTAAAGAAATTATATTATCTCACAGAGCCATGCCTTGCACAAACCATTCCTTTGGAACAGGAATCTCTTTTTCTCATATCCCATTTGTTTAGGGACCACTTTCTCATCCTTTAAGCCTCAGCTGAAAAATTATCCCCTCTTTAAAGATTTTGCCTGATCTCCCCAGGCTGATTTTCCTGTTCTTGCCTTTAATCTTTCATTGCACATTTATAAAATCCACCACCAGACAACGCTGAGGCTGTCTGTAAGTTGCCCCATGTCATTGTGACCTACAGAAAGGACAGGAGTCTTTCTTTGTATATTTGTATCCCCAGTATATGGCGACAGGAGCATACAGCCCACGTACAAATGTCTGAACGAAGAGCGAATTAACGCATAGCTTAAAATCATCATGATGACATGACTTCTTCCAGGATAATTGCAGACCATGAATTTTTTTTCTTTTCTTTTTGCATTTCCCTATCGCATAAGTTTGGTTTTCAACAGGCAAACTGTCTTAGGCTACAGGTAAAAATCTAAAGGTGAACAGGGCGAAACTGTCTTGAGTAGATTCCTATTGAAGGCTTTGACCCTCACCACCCAGCTAACCATCTTAGACTCGTTAAGACTTGCATCTTAGTGAAAGCAGGCACAACTACGCTTCTCTTTCTTCCCATGCAGGACACCCAAAAACGGCGTTCATTCTGCTCTTCTCTGGATTACACAGGTATCTGGAAAGTGGCATGATGTGAAAGGTCTGTCTGATCAGTGAGCTGGTAACTTCAGGAGTCTGCGAGCCACTGGGAACTCGTGCATTTGCGTTAGTTGAGCAGACGGCACATGGTCTTGAGGACTTCTACTCTGGAGCACTTATACATACACCCACTAACACCTGCACAACTGACCTGCACACATACTGTGACAGATAGGCTTTCTCCCGCCATTCTCCCTCAGCTCCCTCCCTTCCTCTTCCCTTCCCTCTCCTCTCCCCTCACCACCCTTCTTTAGTTTCAGATATCCTGTGTGTTATATAGGATGCATGGATTCCATAAAGCACTCCAAAGCCAGCTATTTAAGTGATGCTGATCTCAAGTGGTTGCCTGTTTTTAATTGCTTGGGTCTTTAAACCTACGTAATGGTTTGAGCCAACAGTGTAGAATCTGGCACGTAGTAAAGTGGCTCTAGTAACTTCCACCGTGTTCAAAGATTTCGGAGGGGAAAGAACTGTGTGCATTAGTGATACTTAATAAATGTTTATTGAAATAACCACCCGTTATTCCGGATGCCTGTTGTAGCTGGGCCTCTCTACCTAACCAGCCACACTGCCCAGATGATTCAACTTTAATGCACTGTCCACTTAATGAATCTGAATCAATTCCTGATTATAAGAGCTTGCTTTCAGTGTGTTCAAGAGGAGGACAGAGTTCAGTAAAAATACAGGAAAAAAACCCCACAAAAATCCTGGCAACTGATATCTGCCTTCCTTCTTAATTTTAAGGCACGGTTTCAGGGTTTCTGTTTCACCAAGAGGTAGCCCACTAAAAAGCAAATGTGATTTACTCTTCTCCATTCTTCACACTGCTTATTTTGACCTGAATTTCACCAACTTATTCAGGAAATATATTACTCATATATCTCCTGAGTGCAGAGTTCTATTAGTCTCAGTCTACTTAGAAACTGTAGTTTCTTGGCTATATTCATCTGCGTAATAGATTTCAAAAATACTTACATCAGACCATCTGCTCAGTGCTGAGAATGCAAAAATAAAAGGCACACATTTTCCCTCAAAGAGTTCATCCAAGAGAAGAGTCAGTTCAATAAACAGGTAGTTATGGCTCTGCCTTATCATATCGTTGCCCCTGCCTTTATATATCTGGACAGTATATCCAGTCCTTCAAAGGCTAAGAATTCAAAACTAAAGCAGCTCTAATTTTGTTCTTCCATCTACACCTTGAAAACTTAGCCCAAATCTCCTGAAATTTCGACTACGAATTCCTTCAAATGTGCTACTGACCTCTGAAAACTACTCTCCCTGTTCATGCTTTTAAGAAGACTCCTATCAGGGGCAGCTGGGTGGCTTCAGCTCAGGACAGGATCTCACGGTTCATGAGTTTGAGCGCAGTGTCGGGCTCCGTCCTGACAGGGCTGAGCCTGCTTGGGATTCTCTCCTCCTCTCTCTCTGCCCCTCCCCGGTTAGTGCTTTGTATCAAAAATAAACAAACTTAAAAAAAAAAAAAAAGAATACTCCTGTAGGGGGTGCCTGGGTGGCTTCGTAGGTTAAGCTTTCAAATCTTGATTTCTGCTCAGATCATGATCCCAGGATCATGGGAACGAGCCCCACGTTGGACTCCATGCTGGGCACAGAGCCTGCTTGAGACTCTCTTTCTCTCTCCCTTTGACCCTCTCCCTGACTTGTGTTCTCTCTCTTTCTCTCTCAGGAGGGGTGAAGAAGGGAGGGGGAGACTGCCGGAGGGAGAGGGGGCTGGAGAGGAAGGGGGAGTGGGAGGAGAGGGAGGGGGGAGAGGGAAGGAAGGGGAGAAGGGAGGAGGGGGAGAGCGGAGGACGATGAGGAGACTCCTGTCGTATCTTCTAGAAGGAACGACAAACACTCTGTCAATTCTTGTTCGGTTACATTGAACTGAGACCACTCTACCAGTGGCAGGAGCACCAGCACCTGTGGCCACAGCCATAGCAGGGAAACGGCAATGCAGAAGAGTTGACAACTGCCACTCCAAATCGAAGTTTCAGTAATCCTTCTTAGACCTACAGGCATCTAAACATATGTGGCACAATTTAATTCGAAACGTTAGACAAGTATTTTTGCTGGACAAGTTCGTTTGACATATTTGCATATGCAGGGGAGCCTGGGTGGCTCGGTCAGCCGAGCGTCCGGCTCAGGTCATGATCTCGTGCTTTGTGAGTTCGAGCCCCGCGTCGGGCTCTGAGCTGACCGCTCAGAGCCTGGAGCCTGCTTCGGATTCTGTGTCTCCCTGTCTCTCTGCCCCTCCCCTGCTCACGCTCTGTCTCTCCCTCTCTCTCAAAATAAATAAATAAATAAATAAATAAACAAACATAAAAAATATTGAAAAAAAATGTAAATGGCTTTACATATTTACATATGCATGCATATATATACATACATATAAAATCTCTCTGAAAGTTAAAAATATTTTTTGATAAAATTTTTCTAAGTATTTTATGCATGGCTCTCGACCTGCACGTGTCAGAAAAATGTTGCTTATGATAATGACCCTTAAATCGTTTTAGCAGAAACACATAAAATATGACAGTCTCGTGTCAGAAATAATAGGTTTTCATTGATGGGCATGAAACCAAGGAAATTATCTGACCCAGAGAGTTATCAACCCTTAAAGCTATCCTTTTACAACATCATTCGGAACAAGAAACCAAGCCCTTCACAGACAGATATTAATATATCCAATTAAACATTTTCAGTAGAGATTTATGGTCTGCGATGCAAAGGTGGATTTATTCTGCAGCGAATGCACCTTAAGATTCAGGGAGATGTACCTGCACAAGGCATTCCCAAGACCCAGACATGGTGGGGACGGGGGGGGGGGGGGGAGAGGTGGCACACAAATGGAATCACAATTTTGTAAAACATCCAAAAGCAATTTTTAGATTTTTTTTCTTAAGAAGCTTTAGGACCCACAAAACTCTGATATTTCATGTTTTTTTTTTTTCAATGTTAGGTATGCTCCTGAAATGTCATAGGTCATATCAAAATGTTTGGCTTGAAAACGACTTCCTCATTAATTTCCATGACATAGTCAGGTACATTCACCATAGAAACACAAGCCCGAATATGTTAAACGCTACACAGAAAACGTTGTCATTACCAATTCATGTTATATGTACCAATTCAGATCATATTAATGGGCGGCTTTAACTCAGATTAACAGCCCTCATTTACTTTATGCCAAGTCACATCTCTGGACCTAGAGAACCAAAGATTTCACGCGCCCATCAATGTAGGAGAGACTTGTACTTGCAATGAACACTATCATTATTTATAACACATTTTAAAGTGGATGTTCACAGTGTCTATGTGATTTAAAATTTCTGTTGCTCTATTTATGATCACAAATTTCATTTTGTATACTTAAAAGTTCAGTTTTGGTGTAATCTTTGTCCTGGTTCTTGTGTAGGAAATAAATCTTCTAAATCATAGTACTTTACCATCCTAACTTTCATGCTTTTTCTTAGGCCCAATATCAGAATAAAATTAGTAAGTACACCATCCATGATGTGTATAATGAACTCTAAAACTAATGCCACCAGGAAAATTATATTAAGTTCCCTAAACACCATTAGATATTTTTTTCATTAAATTTTGTCATTTGTTCCTCACCTCCAAGGGTTTTATATTTTCTCCTTTATATAGCATCTACTACGTTGGGCACGGTGGTCTTGGAAGGCTAAGAATGAATGAATTTTCTACAAATAGGTATGTCAAGTTAGATCAAATGGCCCGACTTTGCCTGAAAATTGAGGCAATGAATTTCACACTGTCACTTTAACCAAACATATTTTAACTAAATTGAACTAAAGACAGTATATAATCTTCTCTACCATGCTGGCCACATATTTTAAGAAGATGATCCAGTTTTCATTCTGCTTCTATAGAGAACTATATACATGTCCCTTTGGGCTGAGAAGTACCCAATACAATCACGTATATTTTCAAATGACGTACGACACACATGCTTGTTTTGAACGTAGCCATGGTTCTCCAATAATTAATTTCATAAACATTAGGCCAGATATAATATTTTGGAATCGGTCAAATAATAGTTTAAAAGGACTGCTTTGCAATAGGATTGTTATAATAAATTAACCAAATTCTAATTAGCCAAAATTCAATCCAAGAGCCATTAACCAAATTGCAGTTGCTGCAACCACCGTGAAAGAACACAAGCTCAATTTCCTTATCATCTTTTTATTTCTCTACCTATCTACTGAATACCTTGTTCCAGAAGGGACATACGATGGCTCATAAGGATATAATGAAAAGAGCAAGGCAGCATCAGAGAACCAAATGTGCCAACGAAATGACTCAGTAGTAAGGAGTTAAAAGATGCTACCAAAACTTGGTAACCACTTAAGTTCTAAGCATTCTGGCAGGTCAAGGGCAATGTCTCCATAGCAGACACACAGACAGGTTTCCTAGGACTTATTTTCTCATAGTATATTTGAACTGCAGCTCACCAGTTACACCAGAGAACAGGAATTACATAGGGATTACACGGCCGGCCCGATAATCCGATTCCCCTTTCTTCTCTGCCATCATCTGCTACTCACTTCAACCAGCCACCTCGGCCCCTTCTATTTCCCCAAACGGATCAGGCCACTCTCGGCTAAGAGACACTATTCTTGCTATTTCTCTGTTTGGAATTTACTTTCCCCGAGTGTCCTCTGGGTTCATTTTGCATCTCCTCTTGGACTTTGTAAAAATGCCCTTTTTAGTCAAGCTCACTGCCCTTTAAAAAATGGTCACCGCTTTATTGATACTCTTGATTCCCACCCCCTTATGTATTTTTCTCTACATGATATATTAGGATCGGTCACGTTATTTTTACTTGATTTTGCCTCTGTCCCCTACTAGGATGTACGCTCCATTACACTTTTGGGGTCTTTCTCCGTGGGTACTTTCAGCTGATATCACTCTTGCCTAACTTATTCTGCTCAGGACTTCCACCAAAAAAGACCCAAGGTGATAAAATATGACATCAGACATTTGTGAGCACTCTTTGCAGATCCTCAAGGTATTTTCTTCAGCCCACCAACTTTCTCTGGAGGGGCCATAAGGAGAGGGGTCAGAATTTCAGTAGGAATTTCGGTACCATTAAATTTTCCATACAAACTTTTATACCACTAGGGGTTAGTACTAGCCCCTAAATAAATTTAGTATTTATACAGTGAAATTAGAATACGGTTATTGTTTATGGATTCTAACACACCATTCTGTAAGAAATATGGTTATTATGAAACAGCACATTTTTGCCAACCTCCTAGGTCAAATATTCACACGTAATTAACTGAAAACCCTACCGTTTCCAGAAAGGATAATGTATTGTCAGTGATGTTTTGGGCTTTTCAGAATTTCCAACTGCTACTTCTTTCATAACTATTTAAATTATCTTCATCGTTATCAATTTACTTTTCCTCTGGTTTGTTTACTTGCAGAAACGTGTTGCCTAATGACAGTATTAAAGTGTTCATGCATCGTGCTCAAAATAGGACTTGTGCGTATTCTCTTTGTTACAGTGGATACAGTGATTCTTCAATATCCCAGATTCTGCATTTGTGAGCTTGCCTCCTCACTAAAATGTACATGTTCTTGGTCATTCGTGGACGTGCGCCAAGCAGCAATAAATTGGGAGTCTCCTTGTTCATTGGTGCCCGACTACGGTTGAACAAGTCACTGCTCGGCCTTCCCGTTTCAGCTCTCATGTTGCAAACAAGTACCTTTTTCAAATCTATATAGTACCACATTTTCATATGTTGTGCTTTTCATTGGTGCCTTTGAGGTTTAAAATTGCCCCCCCCTCCCCGCCACCTCCACATACTGCTAAAGTGCTGTCTAGTGTTTCCAAATGCAAGAGGGGTATGATGTGCCTCAGGGGCAAAAAATGTACGTTAGTTAAGCTCTGTTAAGGCATGAGTTAGTGCCGTTGGACATGTGCTCAGTGCTAATGATCCACCAACTACGTATCTATCTGTCTAGGTGTCTTTGAACAGAAACTCATAAAACAAGGTTATAGGGTGATCACAAGATGAAAATGTGACCAGTTAGGTGGTTTCCCCAGGAGCAATGGTTCAGTATTTTCTAATTCAGTGTTTGTGGCAATTTTATAAAAAACTTAATTACCATAAATAGTAAGCATTAACTGCATAACCACCCATCCAATGGAAAATTGTGTTCCACTTTAAGACTTCTGTTAATGGTTAAATTCCATTTCTACCTACAGATAAAAGTTAATCAACAGGGTAGAAAGCAAGGTCCTTTGCCCTATTTAAGATAGTAACCCTTTCTCCTGAGTGTCAGATATTAAAATGTGGTAGACAGAGTGTAAGGAAACGAAGGATGGACAGAGGGAAGAGAGAAGAATGGAAATGGCGAAAGTAAAAAGAGCTTAAAAATGAGCTTGAATTCCATCTATTCTATTGTATATTTCCTTCTTTCTGACAGCACTGTCTCTTAAAATGTGTAAAAGGTTAACTTGTAAACACAAAATTATTTTCTTCTCAAGCGAAATAGCTCTAAACTTGTACCAAGAAACCACATTCAAATAGTACTTCATAGTAAAAATAGTTATCCTATGTACATTTGCATAGATTTACATAAGATGTATACGTACGGTCAGATTATACTCATGCGACTTGAGAGAAAGAATTAAGTGTTATTAACCTGATTTCTTACTTAAGTCAATGGTTCTCTTCTCAATTATTTTTTATCATCTACTGATTGTCACTGCTATAAAATTCAGCATGTCTGAGACAGAAGAAAACAAAAGATTGAACGGGGCCAATCTAAGTAAAGGGGACTAGACAGGACCATCAGATCTGAGGATTCACTGTCAACTCTCTGATAAAACGGCAATGGTATATCCAAGAGACGGAATTCGAGCTTGGCAGATGTTCCTTCTAAAACACTGAAAGAGGCGGTCAATGCTTCCCATTCTATCGCATCTTAAGCAGTTCTGTGCTTATACTTTATAGTTCCACTGACTTCCAACAAGTTTTGGTGAGACCATATGTGATTCAAACGTAGACCACACTAGTGCAACCGAGTCAGAGATTGAGAGAGGAAAGTCCTCTTTTTTGCCTCTCTGCCAAAAGGTCGTGACCAGCGGGAAGCGAGTTAGGCAGTTAAGGGCACACGATTTAAGGACCAACTCAGTCTCAGTTTTAGGCAAGTATTAACCCTGCCCTTCTGTTTCCCTGAGAGCAAGAGCCATCCTAAGGATGAGGCACCAAGGGCACAACATTTAAAGAGGTGCTCACTCAGGAAGCCTGAGTAGCTCCGTCGGTTAAGTGTCCAACTTCGGCTCAGGGCATGATCTCGTGGTTCACGACTTCGAGCCCTGCATCGGGCTCTGTGCTGACAGCTCAGAGCCTGAAGCCTGCTTTGGATTCTGTGTTTCCCTCTTTCGCTGCCCCTCCCCCGCTCCCACTCAGCATCTCTCTCTCTCTCTCTCTCTCTCTCTCTTCCCCTCTCTCTCCCTCAAAAATAAAAACAAAAAAATAAAGAAGTGCTTACTCTCATTCATGCGAGTTCTGGTGGTAGAATAAAAAAAAAAAAAAAAAAAGAGTGAGGTCGTATATTCCTGGCAACAAAATTAAAATAGTTTTCTCTGTGCAGGTGTATGTGAGTTCAGTGTAAGGTACTGTTGAATCAGCACAGCATCAGTTCTCAATTAAAGCAATGACAGACACTTAGGTATAGCATTTAGTTGCAGATCAGCATAAAGTAAACACAAAGGAAAAGTCACTGACTCTCTGAAAAAAAAAAAAAACAGATTAAAATCACTAAAAGGCTGATGACACCTTTCAATGAGATATAATCAAAACTAAAATAGACACAAGTAAAGGGTTTATTTCCTTTAAGCAGACACTGTTACAGATCCACCAAAAGGGACACTTGACTAGTTTTGTGTGCATTTATTTTTACGGGAATGTGTCACATTTTATGTACACTTATTGTTAAGTGGAGTCACAGAGTCTGGTGGTGTGTGAGAGCAGCTTATGCCTTATTAGAATTCTCACTTCCTCCGGGCAGGGGATAAAGGAAAAAAATTACCCTAAGTCACGGGGTCAATCCGTAGTAAAGAGTTTATGAAGTCCGGATATGTATTCTCTCCACTCAACTAGATGCTTATGTTTGGATGGATAAAACATAAACTTATCCCTCTGAATGGATGAATTTGCTCCAGCCTGAGAAGTTTTTCTTTTTGCCCATAAGCTAGCCTCATTGCAAACATCAATAAGCATCCTAGGAGCTTTAGGGTGGCTTTAGCATTCATTTTATCTAGAAACCTTGTGGTTTTTCATGGTTAAACTGTATACAACTTGCCCTAAAACTCACATGGCTTTCATTTGGATACAGTGAACTGAAATCATGATTTCTGTACATGAAAAAATTCTAGCTACAGAAGCATTTCTTCACCTTTTATATTGTAGAACTGAATTTAAAAACGCCCTTCTCCCTCTGTAACACATATCCTTTGGATCACTTATTTCAAAATCTCGTCTTTCACTTTTTTTTTTAATTTATAAAAAAAAAGGAAAAATAACCTATGGCCTTGTTTTTCCTGTCTGTTTTTTTTTCCTTTAATCATATTCTAGAACACCTGCCAGCCTGAACAGATTCTTTGCAATGGCAGTTCCTAGAAGCTGGTAGTATTTCCGAATATGAACACTCTCTATCCCACCTCTTGTGCCCTGGCATAACAATCAGAATTGCAAAATATTTGGTTTCTATTTATCCAATGACGAGAAGGGAAAAAATACATGTTTATACAAATATTCAAATTACATCAAGACGTCCAATACCTTTTCTTCTCTCAAAATGTCAGAATTTTACTACTCCAAAAATGTTATGCAAGCAGTATTCTCAATACTTAAGCTGGAGAGGAGTAAATGCTACCAGTTTTGGAACTAAAATGAATTAGTTGAACTTAGTTTTTGCATTCAGAACTCAATGGAGTACTAGATGGGCACACCCTAGCAATTGGTTCCAGCCAAACTTCAGACCAAATAAAAATGAAGTTCGAACCCAAGGCATGGTCAAAAAAATAGCCGATCGGGGAAAAAAATAGCAGATTAACAAACAACCTCATTTACCTAATTCCATCAAACATCCCTCTTCTTCAGTAGAATTCTAACGCCACTGGAATCTCTTGCCTCCTAAACTCTCAAAGATGTCATTAACTTTCTAGATTTGGAAAGAGTTTGAGAATAAAGCAATCCTGTGTGTGTGTGTGTGTGTGTGTGTGTGTGTGTGTGTGTGTGTGTGTGTACGCTCTAACCTTTCTGCTAACGTGCGGTCTGAAAAGCTGTCTTATGTAATTTTAAATGTGATTTGATCCTGAGTATATAATATTTAAAACAGCAACAAAATCCTGAAAGCATTTTTACGGTACATATCAAAGGATCACTTATCAATTATCAAAAAAAAAAAAAAAAAAAAAAAGCATAGGAATTGCAAATTCCGTTTCTACCCTAGTATTTTATAACTATAACTGGTAATTGTTCTTCCCATCAGAAATACCTTTCAAGTTTCATGCTTCATATATTTCAAAGCACTTTAATACAGATCATCTGCTGGAGGTTTGGGGTCTATTTCGTGGCCCAGGGGGATTGTCTGTCCCTCTGTGATAGATAAAAGAACAAGGAAGGTGATTTAAATGACCTTTCTGTGGGTGGCTCAGTTGTGATGTCACAGTCTTGAAATCAAGCCCCATTGGGTTCTGCACCGGGTGTGGAGTCTACTGGGGATTCTCTGTCTCTCTCTCTCAAACAAACAAAAACATATATAAAGGACTTAGCTGTGGTCACAAAGTACAATAATGCGATGAATCCTGCTTGGGTTTCTCCTTGTTTTCTCCTTAGACTATAGTTTGTTTAAAATACATATTCCTTAAAAAGAAAACACCAAACTGAGATAGTAGAGCTTGAAAGTGGAGTGAAAATATTTTCACTATTATTAACAATAACAGATAACCCTTAATGTTTCCCGTGTTTCAGACATGAAGCACTCATATTTACCTTATTTAGTTCTAACAACTGTATTACAGGAGGCCTATTATTGACCCATTTACAGAGATGAAGCGGACAGAAACGGATTAATTTCCCAGTAAATGATGCTGCTGAGATTCACACTCAGATCTTCCCGAGTTATGAGCCTGAAGTAGGATTTAACAGTTAGGCTAAACTTCCTCTCTATGCCCTAGCCTAATTTATCAACTCATTACCACTCATTTTAGGTAGTCTGCCCAAAGAAGACCACATAATGTGTAAAGAGCTGCATAGTGTCCAGTTCCCTTTGAGAAAACAAAACGAAAAGCAAACAAACAAACAACAATTTCTTTCCTACTCTTATAAAGCCCTTGCTTGTGGAGTCTAAACCCAGTTTCCTTTTATCCTCTACGTATTTATCAGAAAACCAACGGGGGGCGCCTGGGTGGCTCAGTCGGTTAAATGACCTACTTCGGCTCAGGTCATGATCTCACAGCTCGGGAGTTCGAGCCCCGCGTCGGGCTCTGTGCCCACAGCTCAGAGCCTGGAGCCCGCTTCGGAATCTGTGTCTCCCTCTCTCTCTGCCCCTCCCCCACTCATGCTCTGTCTCTGTCTCAGAAATAAACATTAAAAAAAAAAAGAAAAAAAAAAAAAGAAAACCAACTGAACTATTCCTTCTATCTTTTGCACTTAACCTCCAGACAGCTCCAAAATAATCTATCTTCTTCCCCTCACCTCTATTCTCTTTATGTATTTCTTGTTCCGGTTTCACGGCAGATTTTAAAGCAGGGCCAAGCCATCATAGGAATTATAGAGGTGTAACTCATAAGACCAAAGGAAAATGCAGAGACACCCGAAAGGAAGCGTATGAGAAAGCCCACATCGGCAGCCTGGGAGGAAGTTTTCAGAGTATGCTCTGGAAGAAGAGAAACTAGGCTCATTTAACACTTTTCTGAGGAAAACACAATTTGGAGAGATCAACTTTGGCATTCCTAGTTAATATTCAATTTTATTAGAGCTTCCTTTTGTATGTTCACTATTTTATGATCATATACATTGAGTTTTAAACCCTGATTTTTCTGCATTGTTTTCTCTAAGAGACGATAATAATAATACTAGCAATAAGAATAATAAGTAATGCTGGGCGCCTGGGTGGCTCAGCCTGATAATCTTCCGACTTTGGCTCAGGTCATGATCTTGTCGTATGTGAGTTCGAGCCCCACGTCAGGCTCTGCTCACAGGCTTCGGATTCTGGGTCTCCCTCTCTCTCTCTCTCTCTGCCCTTCCTCTGCTCACGTGCTCTCTCTTAAAAATAAACATTAAGAAATTAAAAAAGAAAAGTAATACAATCATGGCCTGTGTTGATGACAGAATTCATACCAACGGGAATAAAAATCTCAATTTTTCTTGTTTTGAACCTAATGGATCGGTTATGAATTATTGACGTTTAATCCTGGTTGTCAAATTTTGAGACACTGAAAAACAAGCACAGCTAAGTCTGAGGAAAATTCTGGAAATAATGTCATAAAGGGAATGCTTGAGATAACGTTACTTAATCTTTTCAAGCATTATTTCAAATGGGAGGTGGGCTGGGAAATACCTGCCTTCAAACATTTCAATAGCCAGATGTAATTCAGGTTCCTAAAAGTAAGTGCCGTCCGTATTATTGGTCCTAAAACTCTCCTCAACACAACCCTGGTGCCTCACGATTCCAGAAGCTTCCAGCACATTTAATAGCTGCCAGTCACTTTTGGAGTGGACAAGACCCCTTTCTTCATGAAGCTCAGTCACTTCTGTAAATATATTCGGTCACTTTTATACTTTATTTTATGCTTTCATATTAACACTTTTTATGGTTTCAAAAGCCTTGTGAGATGAATATTTTGTTCCTATTTTAGAAGTGAATGAATCAAAAAAATAAGCTATTTGCTCAAAGTCACCAGTATCCAGGGGTAGGAGTCAGGACTCAAACCCAGTGCACACGACTGAAACGTGTGTTTCCACCACCATTCGTGCCCCAACTAAAAGAGACCTGAAGCTACCTGATCAGCCATCAGAGAAACCGTATAAGAAATTTCTGAATTGGGGCACCTGGGTGGCTCCGTTAAGCGTCCGACTTTGGCTCTCGTCATGACCTCGTGTTTTGTGAGTTCAAGCCCCGCGTCGGGCTCTCTGTTGTCGGTGTGGAGTCTGCTTGGGATCCTGTCTCCCTCTGCCACTCCCCCAGTGTTCTCTCCCTCTCTCCCAAAAGTAAACAAACATTAAAAATAAATTCTAGGGGCGCCTGGGTGGCGCAGTCGGTTAAGCATCCGACTTCAGCCAGGTCACGATCTCCCGGTCCGTGAGTTCGGGCCCCGCGTCAGGCTCTGGGCTGATGGCTCAGAGCCTGGAGCCTGTTTCCGATTCTGTGTCTCCCTCTCTCTCTGCCCCTCCCCCGTTCATGCTCTGTCTCTCTCTGTCCCAAAAATAAATAAACGTTGAAAAAAAAAATTTTTTTAATAAAAAATAAAAAAAAATAAATAAATTCTAAATTCAGAGATTATAGTAAACGAGCCTGAAAGCCCCAGGCAGCTCTAATATGAAAAACAAGTAAGAATAAGGGTCTTATTTTCTTTTTGCTGAAAATATCTTATGTTTACATAATATTTGGATTTCCACATTAAAGATACACGTGATGCATGTAAAAAAATGCGATAATGCATATTTCATAGCCAAAATTACACACAAGATTTTTTTTTTTTTTTTTTTTTTTTTTTTTTTGCGAAATTCCAAGAGAGGTCATGGCTTGGAAAAACAGTAAAGAAGCTATTGCATAACTGGTGAAGCCTCTCGAGTAACTTAAAATCCTTCCTCCTTAAAGCTTCCATTTCTCCCACACATCCTTTTAGCTCTGGCTAGAAAACAAACAATGGAGTACTGTATCAGACTGGACTCTGTCAGTGTGCCCAGAATTTATGGAAGACTCAAACTTAAACATAAGTCAGAAGCCACAGAGGGTGTGAAGAGAGTGGCACTCAACTACGTATATTACAAGATGTTAATAGTTTGAATATTAGTCTCTATGTTTTTCAGCATCAGTGCCACGGTGAAATCTTAATTGGATTGGAAACCGAACGCATCGCCTCCCTCTGACCCTTACTACGAGTCCTCATTCATTGGTATATACTTTCCATCATCAATTGTACTCACGTTTCCAACACACGATCTAATCAATGGGACAAACAGCCTTGTTTCGGATCATTACACCCCACAACTGCTCTTCCAAATGTACCGAACAGAGCTGTTATGCCACAGGTAAAAGTCTACTTGCAGATGTTATAAGGATCAGCCAAAAAGGTAACTTAGCCTTTGCAACAAAGCTTGTGTTTTTAATTTCAGTGTCAAGCTTCACGATGCCATGCCATCATTCGATACCAATCTTTGTAAAAAAACAACATCTCCGAGGTCGTGTATCTGCTGCACAACTCCAGTCACCTTATTTTCGACGTGGCTCTGGGTCTCTTTAGACTCCATGTGTGACTAGCAATCAGTCTTAACTGTTGATAGCTTCACTTCTCTTATATATAATTACACTGAATCCCAAAGACTATGGCTCACCAGTATCTGCTTCCCCTGAATAAGCAAAATTAGCTAGCGGCCTAAATTCAGCTCTGTTATGATTCAGTTGAGAAAATTATATAAACTGTGTCAAGGATAGAGTGGGTGTGAGATACAGAACTGAGTTCTTCCAATATGTTGTGAAAAAGGAAATGCTGACTTTTATTTCTTCTTCATTTCAAACCAAGTGCAGGATGTGTAATCTTTTACTCGCCACACACATTCTGCTCCAGTGTGGACCCTTAAATGACTCACAAATGAGCAAAATCTAATTTAAGTAGGGTTTGACTAATTTCACTAGTGATCATCACAAATCTTTCAAACCCACATCTGTTGAGAGCATTATGTATGTGTTGTCCAAATCTTGATTGTGTGTTTTCAGTTAAATACCTTAAAACATGTCAGCATTTTAACTAAGAAGATAAGTAAATATTCTAAGGGAAGCATTCTTATCAGATAATTGCACACTGTTTACACACAAAACTTGCCGGAATGATGTTAATCATTTTGGTTCTTGTAATTGCCATTCCGGTAACACAGCCCCATCTTGAGAAATTAGTCTGCATTTATCTTACAGAAGACAAGGATTCTAACTTAACGAGGAATGGAGATGGCCTCACCTTACTCTATTGCACTGCCCCACCCCACCCCCCAACCAAACACACATCTTTTGGGCTCTCTCTCTTTTGCTTGTGTGGTGATAGTTCTAAAGACAACTTCCAGGCTCTCGGCCTAAGAAGACTCAAGGCTGGCTGAGTCCAGCATGAGTATTTCCTGGCCATTTCCTTTTCTCTAGATGCCACCGACTGAGGTATGTTCAGACCTTCCCTTCCAGTGAAATGTTAAGCCATGAGATGCAAAAGTAAGCTACGTTGATTTTGGAACCTATCTTGGTCCAGGCCAACCTAACATATGCTCCACGAGCCCATACCATGGAATGGAATACTGTGCTGCAATGTAGGTAGGGGCCAACTGGTTACAAACACTCCTTGATCTCTCTTTTACAACCCCTTCTGGGTTGGGCTAATGGTCACCCCGCTTGTTTGAAATGGTACTTTTATCAGTTAAAAACTCCTGAAGTGTATTGTATCCAAAAATGAGAATTTTTGAAGGATGGCAGTTTTTTTTTAATAAAATGGAAGAAGAGTCCTAAACATTTTCTTCCCAGACTCTCAATAGTTTGTTCTCTTTGCAACCCTATTCTGAAGATTTCAGTTCTAGGGTTCATTTTTAATATTTCTGCACCCTGACTAAATACCACGTAATCTCTCCATTATTACCACTGCTTATCATCCCAACCACATTCACCTTCAAGATTTGTTAAATTTTAGTAAGTATGATTTAAAAGCACTGTAAATGTATTTGTTCCTTCTTGAACACGTGCCATTTGTAAAGGCAGAAGTTTCAAAAGCATTTGTTAAAAGGGCTCAGCGGTAGCACAGCTCAATCTGATACTTTGCAAGAAAACAAAATATTTTATAGACCTAAATTATCTTATTAACATTTTTCCAGAAATTTACTTCTGAGAATTGATATAAGCATCCATATTTGTTTTCTAACTCTTCTAAATTATAGCTCTAATGGTTGCTCCCTTTCTTGTTTTACTTCCAAATGTATCAATAATCTCATTTCTGATATAAGAATGGTTCCTTTCTAACGCTGAAGATTTAATCAGCATTCACTACGAAACAGAAATTTTATAGGCTCTTAAAAGAATCATTAGAAGAAACTGTCATTACTAAATCTTTTCAAACACTAAATATAATTCTCTTCACTGTTTAGATTTCAATTCTCCTGTGAATATATTAAAATGTAAGACATCTGATGGCACTCTCTTGAGCTACTTTTTCCACCTTAGCCAAACCTGAGTATCTATTATTTTCTCAAACGATATTTACAATTTACAATTTACAATTATGAGGGTTAAGTATTTGTGGCATACCTTCCAATGTAAAACAGCTCTTTATTTTTTGTAAACAATGGGAGAGAAAGCTCTTGTTGTAACTCTATGTCAGTAAACATCTTATTGGAATCCTGGACCTTAGAGATTATTGTTGCCTGGTTCAAAAGGAAAAAAAATATCAATTTCCCTGAGACATACTAAATTGATGTGCTTTGGGAGAATAAGATCAATTTCTATGTAAAATTGTGGACATTACCTGATTGTATTATAGATTTAAATTCGACCCATGAAACGACCCCCTCATCCCTAAAAATGGACAATGAATGGACCGTCACCCAAGAAGCCCCTTCAAACCAGTGGTAGTATTTGTTCTAATCCATAGTGACAGCTTAAATAATTTTATACCTCCTTTAAGATTTCAAAACTTTCACGTGTATTTTCAGAAGAACCTAGAGACAGCACATTAACCAAGTGACCAGAGTCAACATCACCACTAATGAATCATATCAACGTCCTCCTGACAAAAGGCACTGAGAAGTGAACAACATCCCCTCTGTGGCATCCTTGTCAATACATCACCTAAAATATCTCCATTAGGAAGAAACATGAAACTAAGACAGATCGGAAAATATGCTACCAAGGGGCTCCTGGGTAGCTCAGTTGGTTATGCGTCTGACTTCAGCTCAGGTCATGATCTCACAGTTTGTGGGCTCGAGCCTCACATCGGGCTCTGTGCTAGCTAACAGCTTGGAGCCTGGAGGCTGCTTCAGATTCTTTGTTTCCTTCTATGTCCCTTCCCCATTCTCTCTCTCAAAAATAAATAAACATTAAAAAAATTTTTTTTAAATATGCTACCAAATCACTGGTCAAGAATGACAATGAAAGACTGATGAACCATCCCAGACTGGAAAAGACCCAGATCACAAAATAAGTGTGAAATGTGATACCAGGTGGGCTCCTATCAAAGTACAGTAAAACCTTGGTTTGCAAGCCTAATTGGTTCTGGAAACATGCTTGTAATCCAAAGCATTTGTATGCAAAAGAAAATTTCAAGAACCATTGGCACAGTTGTGATCGTGTGATGTTCGGCATCATGCACTATTCATATTGCAAGACATCACTCATCTATCAAGTTAAAATTTGTTAGAAACGTTTGCTCGACTTGCAGAATACTCTCAAAACAAGCTACTCGCAATTCCAAACTTTTGCTTTACTTTATTGTAATAGTTGGAAATTTTTGACTACAAGTTGTTGTAAATAGTAATATATCCATGTTAATTTCATGGTTTAAATATTAAGCATAGTCATGTCCAATACTAACATTTGGAAAGGCTGGGTTTGGGAAAAGTACTCTGCAACCTTTTGTAAGTCCGAAGTTATTTTAAAATAAAAATTCTAAAGTGTTTACCTATTTGATCTCCATTTAATATTTGTGAGGATAACATTTTATTATGTTTTAGAACAGTGCTCAAAAACAAGGAACTTGTAAGTATATAACCTAGGGTTTCTATTTATTGATCTTTCTACTGCATAAAGTTTCCCCCCAGTATAATTTTAAAAGACTCTGTCCTACATTAAAAGAAAGTAATTTTTTATTGCTTTGGTTTGAAGATTGTATAAAAGGATTATGAAATCACAGAGGTATGTCAGGTATCCTCATGCAAGCATTTGTTCACGGATGCATGAATTAGTTCCTCTGTTTTTCCCACCTCCACAGCTGTAGATTACCTGTAGAATTTACTGCTTTCCCATGCCATCTGGTTACCTTCTTGGCTTATCAACCAGACTAAATTTTATGAAGGAGAAGAGTGGGGTGTGTGTGTGTGTGTGTGTGTGTGTGTGTGTGTGTGTTTTAACTCTCCTACCGAACACAATACCTATCATAGAACAGACCCTTGGTAAGCATTTGAAGAAGAAAAAGGAGAGAGAAAAAAGAAGAGAACGTAAGAGGCTTTACAGCATGCCAAAGTGAGTTTGGGGGAGATAATGTTAGGCATATTCATACAAACTACAATTTCGCTCTGGTGACCATAATCATTATCACAGATAATCAATACAAATCATGCAAAATGATCAGGATGAAATTTCTTCCAATACAGTTCTTATCCATATGCTTGAACCAGCAAAGGCTCAGTGACCGCCCTGCTATTTATCTAAATCTGTCAATTATCTTGGTGAGTTACAGAGACTGCTGCAATTTCTGTGACTCTATCAGTGAGCCCTGCATATAGAGCTTGTCAAACAATTACAGTGCACTTAGTATAGAAAGTGCCTGATAACATCATTTTACGTTATCTCTTGTCGTTTGCACTTAAAAACACAGCTTCATACAACATAAAAACACAGTGGTATAGAATGAACGTTAATTTTTGCTTCTCCCATCAATGGGCGACAAGTAAAATACATACCAAAAAAAAAAAAAAACACATTAAAAATGACAGCATTTTTAAGTGACTTTGACCAACACAGATACTCACAAAATTTAGAGCCAATCTACACTATCTAGTTTGACTATTATTAGGCTGATAACTGTAAGTTCTCTCTCCTCCATCTAGAGCTGTGCAGCCTCCCCTGATAAAGCCTTTGGCAATCGTAACCTTCATTTCTAACATAAGATAATTTTAAAGAGAAAACGACCAATGTTAAACTAAATTAATGGTAGGATTTTTCATTTTAGTGGCAAAAACTGACATGTTTTATTTCCATCATAGTTTAAAGGAAATAAACAAAGACTCTGAATCATTGATCTTATGCGAAGAAAATGCATTTAATACTTACTAGTTATGCTGGAGTATAAAAGCTAAAAATAACTGTCAAAAGAGTATTTCTAAATATCTAAACGTATTTGTATCCCATAGAGCTGATCCAAGTCCAAATTCATTTTGAAGCCACAGGAGCCCTCCATTTCTATTAGCAAAGAAACAAAAAGATAAGAACAAGAGTCTTCTTAATTCACTCTGCTTATGAAGACAATACGAAAAGGGGGTTTTCCATACATACAGAGGGCAAACGAACTGTATTTTGCTGTCTTCTACGACCGGAGCCAACTTTAAGTCATCTATAGATTTGGAGGACACTTTTGCATTCTTGCTCTCCCAAATCTATAAAACAGAAATTTGACTATGATGAACATGCTCTTTCCTAAGGAATATTTGTGATTATTTTCTTTTTGTGCATCGAATATAAATTTGCCCCATTAAGGAATCTAATGCAGAACTCAGTTTTTAAACACAACCTATTTTCAAGATGAATATTTCTTTTCTGGAACGCTGAACATAGCTTCAGTTATCAGGAGACAGAGAATCTCTTGGTAGGAGATATTGCTGAGGTGCAATCAAATGCATGGAAAATGCTCACCAATGCTTTCCAGCAAGCTTAAATTTAAAGCAGAGTGAATCCCACACTGCATTTCTTATATATTTGATTTCGACCAGGGTAACAGGTATAAATTCTGCCTGAATGAGGAGGGAAGAGAGGGGAGTAGCCTAAAAGGCAAGAGTGATGTTAACAGCTAGAGAGCCGACCGCGGAACAGGCACGAAGCACACATTTCAGGGAAAGTAACAGCCCAGAGCACAGCCATCAGCTAGCAGCCCATTATGGGCAGAAGAGATGAAAAACACTTAATACCTGGAACAGAGGCCGAGTGGTTCTGTAGACAAATTTTTTTGTGTCAGATGGTTAAGGGGACATTTAGTGAGAAATGCCAAGGCAAGGAAAAGACTAATCTAGAAAAGTGCATTGTGATGCAATGAGAAGGCTGGAAACTGCTACTTCCTGTGTACTTCAAATAGCCAGTTCAGGGTGACATTCCTGTGTACTTCAAATAGCCAGTCACGGGGTGGGGGGGAGGGGCGGGAGAGGACTCTCCACCTAATTCTCCCTGTAAAAGGACAAGAAAACAGTCATGACGGTAATTAAGAGCTACTCTTAGAGAAGGGCACACTATTAGTCTTTGAAACGGTACTCCGTAAGGCATGGTGACTATAGTTAATGACACTCCACTGTATATCTGAAAATTCCTAAGGGGGGAAATCTTAAAAAGTTCCCATTACAAGAAAAAAATAAAATTGTAGCAATGTAAAGTGTAAGGTGACAGATTTTAACTAGATTTACTATAGTGAACATTTCATAATATATACGAATATTGAACCATTATGCTGTAAGCCTATAACTAATATATCAATATAATACGTTATATATATATATATATATATATATATATATATGTATACGTACACATGTATATATGGGTATATATTTACATACATACATGTTATATATCAATTACGCCTCAATAAAAAAGTCCTGCCACAGTAATGTCTAGTGATTCTTTCCTTAAGTCTATATATTTAGATCCACGAGTTTATCAATTTGTATCACAAGAATAAAGTGGGATGCTAATGGTAAATGTCAGATTCTAACACAGCCCAGAAGTATGTACCAAGGAGGTCTCTTGATGAGGGTTCTAGAAGCACTGCTGGTCCCCTTCCACAGACTGTTCTACTTTGGTCTTGACTTGTTATGTTACACAAACCCAGGAAACTGCCTAAAATAATAATAATAGCACCAGCCATCTTCTAACCACATTAGCCTCAATGTCCTAATGACCAAATTTCATTTAATACATCTTGTTGCCCACCATCCATAAATATGGTCTCCAAATTTGAAGGTCTAAAGAATTAGATACGATCTCTCTGACATGTGAATTCCCTGTGTTTAAAGAGTCACCTGCTTACTAACCATATTTTTGCCATAGTCTACTCAGAAAGAAATATGAAGATGTGCTGTATTTCTAAGCACACCCTACACAGACCATTCTCCTAAATGACTGCAAAAAGTTTAAGTACTATTTAGTACATAAAATAATGTCTGCTTTCACTTGAAGGATAACAAATACAACCCTGGACACACAATAGATCATCTGGAATGCAGTTGTTTTTATAAACAGTATATGTAAAGTAGATAAATAGAATGTCTAGATTAAATTAATATATGTTCCAAATATTTTGATCTCATTTATTCTCAGAAAGACACTTGGATTATAGGTATTATTAACCCCACGGTCTTTATTTTTTTAATGTTTATTATTTATTTTGAGAGAGAGAGAGACAGAGAAAGAGCATGAGTGGGGAAACGGGGTTGAAAGAGAGAGAGAGACAGACAGACAGACACACCCAAGTATGGAGCCTGACGCAAGGCTCGATCACATGATCACAAGATCATGACCTGAGCTGAAATCAAGAATCAGATGCTGAAGCAATGGAGCCACCCAGGCGCCCTTCATTATTCCCATTTTAGAGCTGATTTTAGTAATATTTAGTAAATTTTAATAATATTAGTAAAATTTAGTAATATTAGGCAATTTATCCAAAGTTCCACAATGAGTAGGAAGTCATAGAGTCCGCAATAAAACTGAAGTCGATCTGACACACACTGTACTTATCCATTATGTGATCAAACTAGACTATCACGTTCATCAAAGTCATTATTTATATTTTCCAAATTAAGTAGCTGGATTGTGTCAGGAAGGCGAAGAGTCTGACCATCCATTTAGTACAGGTTAAATATGTGTCCGCAAAAAGTAACGATTGCGTTCCTTCTTTCCTTTCCATGAACATCTGTCTCTCCATTCTTCCTCGTCTACATCTATAATTTTTCATTTTCTATGTCCTGGGAAAACCTTTGGTCACACCCATTACCTTCCTCAAGTAAAAAAAAAAAAAAAAGGAAAATCCATTTCACAGACCCCAAGTGATCGAAAATGTGCCAAGGTCAAACTCATTGTTATAACTGCTTATTCAGACCATCAAACCAAGGAGATTCATTTTGGCATCTCATACATACAATCCAAAAGTATTTTCTAAGCAAATGTAAATTGCTCCTTTGAAGCCTTTGGTGCTTTGTCTATAAATTCCCTCTCCATCTGAAATTATTTCACTGTCTTTTTTTCTGTATTTTTTTCAATCATGGGTTGGTTGGTTTGTTTTTTAACCTATTTACCACCCTGGACATTATTTCACTGTGAATGGCAATACTGAACTCCCATGATATAGCCTGCAAGAGATAAACACAAACTTGCTTCCTGTCACATAAAATCTACTAAACAATGGTCACTGATTAATTGAAAGAGAAGCACAGATAACATTACCAATCAAGGAATCCCACAATCTCTCTTAGAAAAATGACATCAGCATTGCCCAGTAGCTTTATGTGCATTTGGAATTTAACCTAGGGGCATGCATTTCCAGAATTCTAAATGGACTTAAGGGGATTATTTCGATATAAGCACTCTCAATTATGATGTGAAAACTTTAAAAGTTGAAATAAGAGCACTTTTAAAATTTTAAGTAATGTTGATTTCAAAATCTCAACCTCATTCAAGCAACTCCATTTAAAACTCAATTAATGGGAATATCTTCGTTGCCTTTAGAAAATTTTACATTCCCATAAAAGTGTGATTTCAGCTAATAACTACTGATTCTTTATGAATTAGTTGATTTTTATACACCTATCTACTGAAAACAAACTTTGATGAATCTGTTAAATATTCATTACAAATGAATGAAATTAAAAGCTAGATTCCTCGTCAATAACACCGCATAATGATTACTGCTCTCACTTCGTTTACAAGAATATGGATAAGAGAGACTGAGACAGAGAGATTTAGTACATGCACAGTATACATGATGGTACCCTACTGGTTAAGGCAGAATGGCTCTGTGTACTTACATATTCTTTGTTAGGTCAGAAAAATGCTACAATTGGGCATATCCCTGGAAACCCTTAACTTGTTCATCCTTTTTGTTATAAACAAATATATAAACAAATATAGTATCGGTATTTGTAAAATATAGAGGCATTAAAAGAAAAATAATATAATGAAGATTACCTTGACTTATATAGATACTCATCAACAAAAACAGATGTTTCACTCTTATTTAAGGTGTGTTCAAATGAAACAATGATCCATGGAATAAACGGCAAAGATTCTTCCTCAAGCACTCAAAATTGAAAATTCTCTCAGATAAGTTCATCAGCGTGCTACGCTCCATTTTATCAAGAATAGACACATAAAACTGGCAAAGTACAGAAATGTGGATGTATAGACATCTTGCCAGTGCATTCTACTTAGAAACTCTTTACCGGTACCAAAACGAGAAATTCCAAATATCTTTACAAATATGAACATTATCAAACTTGCAGCAGGTTAGAGACTGGGAACAGGATACAAGGATGGTAGGGGGAAAGGCCATGCTCTCTCCAAAGGCCCCTCAGTTCAGAAAGCATTTGAATGCAAATCCCATGCCCAAGTACTCAAAGGGAAAGAATCTGTGGCGGGAAGGGCAACATCCCAATTTGGCTCCGACGAGGACGTGACCACCGAACCCACGTACCACAAGGTGCCCACCTTTGGTCTAATGTCGATTAGAAACTGACTTCTGTCCGCATTCATTTTTTAACCAAAAAGAAAATCTAAAAAACAAAACCACAGATCCACCAACACAAGACCACCACTAAGGGGGGTCAGAACCACTCATGACTGAGGGACAACAGACCCAATAATGTCACTTGGCAGTTTTTCAAATGCAAGTATCAGAAAAGGAAAGATACGCACAAAGTTAGTGTGTGCACCGTACCGACCCCCAAAAATGAAGCTAAAAAACGAATCAACTGGCTAGAAGCGCCCACCACTCTTCGTTTATTAGTGAATATTCTTGTTCTAATTTTGGAAATAAAAGTTTTATCAGTGTGCCACAATCCTGGTAAACTAGACATCTGCGGACTCATCTAGATGCAGGATTAAAGCATCACTCCCTAAATTGTGGCTTCCCTGTACGGATACCAACCCAGGCTCTACTTTCAGAGGAACTAATGCCAAAAACTTCACGAACTATTTCACAGGAGCAACAAGTTTACGTGTTCCATCCCCAAAGCAAAAAGAGCAGTTCTCCATCCAATCGCAGACATTCACAATAATCATTTGCGACTTTGAAAGGCCAAATGCCCTACCTTTCCTACATAGAGAGGGTCTGAACCCATGTATTCCTCCAGCACAAAGAACTGATTCCACACCCAGCTGCGCTTGGTCCGGGACCTCCCTGATTGGAAATAGGGCTTTGATCTGGACCTGGAGAGCTCTGCTTGACTCATCCCAGAGAAACACAGGAAAAGCGCTATTAGCTGCAGAAAATGGCAGAGCTCCACTTTGCCCAACTTCATCTTTTTTTTTTTCTTCCTTTTTCCTGTGTAAGAAAAAAACCTTGACAAGAGAAAAGGCACAGTTCCAGTTGGCTCAGTAGCTCTTGCCTCCGGCAGGGTGTCAGCTGGGAGTCCAGAGATAATAATTTGTAGAGTGTTCGATTGTAAGGGGTCACCACTGCTGAATAACCTTCGCCAAAGAATGGTGTAATAGGTACCTGGCAGAACAAAAGGAAGAGCCAGTGTCAGAAACCAGAATACATCGTAACTTTTAACTCTCATTTGCTAACTTACTGTTGATCTTCCCCAGATACCGGGAGTTGGATAATCATTAAAATATTGATGATGAACTTCAAGCCGTACAACGACTGGTGCCATGTTTCTAAACCACACCAAGACTGCTCATGCAGGATTACCCGGTTTACTTAATACAAACGGAGCAACGTCGGTTAAAGAAATCATCCTAATGCCGGCCTTTATCACTATTTTTTTTTCTTTTATGTTACAGTCAGTTTCATTCGCTGGTATTAGAATATGAAAGCCAAGCTGCTCAAAGCAGGGATTTAACCAAATGGGAAGGACATATGCTGGCTTAAATCTCTTCTGTGAAACTGTAAAGAGAAATAAAGAGGTATGAGGTGATTCAAAACCGGTTGATTGATTCCGAGTCACAGAACACCAGCTGTTTTGATGTGTTCTGATTTGATTGTGATCAGCTGAAAAGCTCAGTGGTTTCCATTTTCCACCCTTCAAACCTATTGTCACGTCGGCTGTGTGGCCTGGTACGTTATGCCATAGGATGGCCGTTATTTGCTACCCCACGAATATTTATCGAACATCCTAGAGCAGGGCTTGTGCACACAGTAGGGCCTTCTCGCCTAAATATTTACGGATTACGAAGAGATCATTAGAGCGGTCTGAAGACTCAGCTATCTTTGTGAGCCCCGCTCACAGCAAGCGTGCACCCAGAAGGCGTCAGCAGCAGCATGGGAATAAAACAACTTTTCTTCTAAAGTCCACTTGTGTCGGATGCAGAATTCTTGACGATGCAAGAGATACAAGGTCAGTTACAAGAGAAACTTCCAAACATACCCCAAAACACAGAGGAATGAGGATTTATGGCAAAATGCTTAAATCACTATGCTGCCCTTTGGTTTGTAAATTCATTCGACTACCTATAAATAAATCAATAGGATAATGAAGGTGAAGGCTAATGTTTGCCTTTTTTCTTTTTTCTTTTTTTTTTTTTTTTTTTTTTTTTTGAGGGAGAGGAGGTAAAATACAGTTTTAGGAACATGAAGCCAAAAGATAGTTCCCAATCAAAGTAGAAAATACACTGTCTTTACCTTATAAGCTTTTCCATCTTTCTACCTGTCTCTCCTGTAACAAGAGTGTCTGTAACTCATTAGATGATTTCTGACAGTAAAGCCTGCTTATGGAAAATGTCTTATCTTGTTAGAAGAAAAATGAAATGTATTAAACGTATTAAATACGTTAAAATAGTCCACCCACCTGTAAAAACAGGTTGCACTTTGATCTCTGTTCTAATGAACACATTCGTGTTAAAAATATGTCTATCATCAACTTCTGAATTCCAGAGGGCACTGCAGAATAATCCAACATACAGCTGACATATGTGGAGAACTACCAGAATAGGCCAATTATTATTGGAGCATATTCACCATAACCTGGGCAATGAACACCTTCTCCTAAAATCCAGATCGGTTATCTCAACATCAAAAAGGAATCTGGTCCATTTAGAAATCACTCTGGAAGGGCTAGTTGTTCTAAGACTTAGAATTATAAACAAGAAGTAACGTGGGGTCGTATCTTTGTATTCCCATGTAGCCACCACACTCCCCCATCAGGCGGAAAGTTCACTGCAGGGAGGTCTGAGCTAACCCACCTGAGACACAGGTTATCTGTAGTTAAAGAAGGCACATAGGCGTGTCTTTCTTTGCTGGGAAACAGAAACTAGTATGGACTAGTCTACGATGAGCCAGGAACTCATACTGAGTGGCTTTTGTGGGAATGGCTGTCATCATGGGGAGGGCCAAGGTCATGTGGTTCCCTTCATGCCAGTGGCAAAAAACCATGTTCCGGGGCGGAGGGGGATGGTTAGAGTGTGGTCACAGGACTGTCGAGCTTAGGAGACCTGGGGCCAAAGAATATTCCAGTTTCGCTGCTCTACTTCCTCAAGAGAGAATGTGTTTTCTCAGAAAAACAAGGAGATAAATACTTTGGTCCCGAAGACAATTTTTTTTTAAGGTAACATAGTTAAGTTATATTATTAAGGCCACTTTATGGTTCAAGTGAACTTGAGAACACTGTTACACGGTGAGATGCATTCAACTTTATTTTTAAAATTTTTTACTGTTTTATTTATTCTTCAGAGAGGGAGACACAGAGACAGACAGACAGAGCATGAGTTGGGGAGGGGCAGAGAGAGAGGGAGACACAGAATCCGAAGCAGGCTCCAGGCCCTGAGCTGTTAGCACAGAGCCCGACACGGGGCTTGAACTCACAAGCCGTGAGATCACAACTTGAGTTGAAGTCGGATGCCCAACCGAATGAGCCACCCAGGCGCCCCTAAATACATCCAACTTCTAAGAACCTGAGTGGCAAATGGAATCCAGTATGTGGGGAGTTATTAAAATTATACACCCAGAAAAAGTGTGGGCACCTGCACCAGAGAAGGATTAGAATTCCGAGTCTGCCCTGTCTTAGCTATGCAGCCTTGGACACGTTATTTCAATTCTAACATGCGTTCCAGAGAGGAAGCCGTAAGCCTCTAACTTACAAAACAGATAACTGCATCTACTTCATAGGATTAAATAAGCAAATCATGAAAAACTAAGGATGATCCCTGATGCAACTAACAGCCTTAAAAAAAAAAAAAGCTGTTGGGGTTATTATCTATTATTGTGATGGTATTTTTTAGTTTGATACTGGTTATGTTAAAGTTAGTTTGTGAAGTAATGTTAGTTTTCATGTTAACGTTCTTTATAGGAAGATGTTTTAGACAACTCTTACACTGAATGAAAACACTCTCGATAGGTCCAGTCACCGCCAGAGAACCATATGGATCATGAACCCAAAAATCTAGATGAATATGGACAATGGCACCAAAATACTTTTAAAAAAAGAATGCAGTACATTCTTTCCTAAAGGCATGTCCTCTGCGATTTTTATACGTCAAAGACTGGCATCAGAATTGGAGAGATTTGAGCTCACTCAAAATGTTCGCTAATAAGAAAAAGAAATATAATCTGGACCAGGAACAGGATCACTGGGGTCTTTGCCCTAAAACCTCCACCATTTGCTAGATGACCTTAGATCCCTCTGGGATTTCATTTTCCACATTTGCAAAATGAGGGAGATGAACTAAATTATAAAGTCTTTTTTTTTTTTTTTTTTTTTTTTAACAGATGTCACTTCTCTGCTTTTGACAATTATATAGAATTGGTTTTGCTGGCCTTTTTTAAGCTGTGAAAAAGCACACATTGTTAATGAAAGGGCAGAAGGATATAAGAAAGTCATAGGAATATAAAAGCATTTTTTTACATTTATGAAATTTAGCAGGAATTTTAACATGAGATGTTTAAATTACTCTTCTTGCCTCTTGAAGATCTTTTCTCTTCCACTCAAGACTGTGAAGTTACCAAACAAGCCAGAACATACAAAAGCAGTGAGTTACAAAACACACCATGGGTTACTTTATAGTCACTGGGTTAATATTTGTGAAAGAGACCGGAGATCTGTATTTACCTATTTAAAACCAAGTGTTTTAAAAGCAGTGATTAATAAAAACCTTGGTGAACAGGAAGACCCACCCTAGTATCTAGAACAGAAGTAGACACACGCAATTGACACTGAGAACATATTTACAAATTTTCTTTTCATTACGATCAACTTCATGTTTTTAATATGGGAAATTAACCATGTAAGTCAATATATAAATTCCTTGGTAACTCTTCCATTTTTATGACTCAATATCACTTTGGAAAAAAAAAAGTCCATCATATTTTTCTGCAGTAGTTGAAGGCTCTTGATCCAAATTTCATTTACCTTTCTTTAAAGGTCTTTAATAGCGTACAAGAATATTTTAACGGACTTTGTGTACATTACTGGAGGATAAAATTCTCATTTTTATGAAGCAGATAAATGATTCTACAATACCCTCTGTGAAATGCACTCATATAGTCAGAATCTCCCATGTGAATGATTGTGATTGGAGTAGGGGAGATTCATTGTTGATCAACATTGTTGACAGTGACTAATAACTCTGCCTGGAATGAACAACTGACAACAGCAGGGGGAAAGTCACAGGGCAGACGACCCTTCGTCATGAGGCTTCCCCAAATCCTTGCCTTCCTTTACGACCAGATCTGGTTTTCAAGGTAAAGACCAGTACAGCGGGTCAACCCAACTAATCCTGACCTGACCTGAGAGATCATGAAGGAAATGATAGGCTCTGAAGCACTATGAAAAACCTTCCGTTATTCGTGGTCTTCAAAGAGAAGTCATCCAAGGATGAACTTGAGATTCCCTATTGCAAAGAGGCTTCCTATCATCCCACAAGTGTCCGCACTTAGAGAGGCACCCCAATAACATTGTTTTTTACATTTAAATGAATTTGAGCACACAACCAATCACAATTGTTGCCATTTCTCACAAAGGGTTAAATTCGGACTCGCAAATCTGTGCCCCAAAGCAAAACCCTGCACCCTGCCTAGTTAGGTCTCCATCCCTCTAGTCTTTTCCCTTCTTTCTGCCTCCTGAGTTTCATATTAACAGAGGGAAAGTCCCATCAGAAACAAGGGAACAGTCCCCATTAACAGAGGGAAACAGTCCCCACTGTTTCCCCATCAGAAACAGTCCCCATTAACAGAGGGAAAGTCCCATCAGAAACAAGCAGAGACCCCTGCATCCAAGCGGTGTTATGTGTCATTATGTCTTACATGGGAAAGCTTGGGGCGGTGACCCACTGGAGGTCTGGAGGGCTGACCTGTTCACTACTGCTGGCTCAGAAAGAAAGACAGTGCAGAACAACGATGTGTTGGGATATATACACACTTTAGGTAACCTCTACAGATCTATGTCAACTTCCAGACAGTTACAAATGGGTAGCATTATAGCTGTGGGGAGAAAAACAACAGGTTCTACCTAAGGAGAAAAGAACTGAATAGGAGCCAATCAGATGTTTGAAAGACAGTAGTGGCTGCTACCGGACTGGTAATTTAAAATTTAATGTATGCATATATATCTAATATATATAATCTAAAATTTAAGATATACATATATATACACACATTAAATTTTAGATTACACACACACACACACATATATCTGAGTAAGGTTTAAAATGTTTTCCTCTTGACATTTTAAAGCTAAAACTTGTAAGGGATGAAGCCCACTTACAATTGCACCAAAAACCATCCAATATCCTAGGAAAAAACCTAACTTGGCACAGAGGCGAAAGGCCTGTTTCCTGAAAACTATGAAACACTGATGAAAGAAACTCCAGAGGAGACAAAGAAATGGAAAGACATTCCCTGCCCACGGACTAGAAGGACAAATAGTGCTAAAATGTCTGTACTACCCAAAGCAATCTACACACTGAATGCAATCCCTATCAGAAAATAAAACTCGTATTTTTTAACATGGAACTTTTTTTTTCTGCCAAACTAAAAGCACATGAAAATCATAATAGTGGGATCAACACAACACAACACACCTTAATCAAAAGAACGGAAGAGAGAACCTCCAAAAGGAAATTTTAAGTGGATGGAAGCAAAAAGGAAAAAAGAAAAGAAAAAAAGGTCCGTGGTAAGGATCAGTCAAGTAGTTATTTACTACATCAACATCATTTATTTGACCCGACACCACTTTTACCGTGCTACTTTTTTGTTCCAATTATTTTTGTTCAACTAAGTGGCAAAGAATTATTTCCAAGTAGATGGTTGATTATTCACTTAACCTTAATAGCTATTATTTTACCCACACAAATTCATTAGTATAAAATTTTCTTGGATTTTCTGCTCCACTTAACATCTCGGGGAAGCCACTTTTCAAAATCAGAGCAAGTGACTATCATAGGCTCAAAACAATGTTTAGTTCATACCTAAACACAAAGACTAAAAATCCCTTAACGACAAAAAAATATTTTGTATGCATCAGCATCCCAAGTGCTAATCAGCAAAAGCATAAACCTGCCAGGACCTGCTGCATCTAAATTACAGGCAACATGCAAAAAGCATGACAAATAGCATGAAATGCATCGTATTCAGCCAGTCACATTCACATACAAACACAAGAGTAGTTTTAAACACATGCCTGATTACCAATTAACTTATACATGCTAAACTGCATCTCTCCAAGTGCTACATGCCTTCTAGAAATAACTTGAGCTATGCAAGAGGATGATCAGTTATGTTAAAGGGACACATATTCGTATTTTAGGTTCTGTGGCAAAGTTAGGGTGGAATATTCTCTTTGCAGCTCAATATAAGTAACCGATGGCTTAGCTCAGTTAAATACTATCAACAGTTTCTCTAAATGACAAGCAAGGGACAGACACTCATGCTCTCTGTGTCTGGAGCTGCATCACCCACGGGTCTGAAACTATTTTGAAATGTACTGACTATATACCACATGAACACATAATTTCTTATCTCCTGGTAAGTTAATGAAGATTCGAACAACTTGTGCCTCTCCTTTAAAAACAGGTACAGTTCACAATTATGTGGATCGTGATATCCCCAAAGTAAATTCTTACTTGCATTTTCTAGAAAAACGGTGGTAAGAATGACATTCGAGGACTCCGTGTACTTGACAGAAAATAATCAGTGAGAATGCGAAAAATCCATAATGAATGACTGTCCAACATCTCTCGACTCTAACTGATATTCCCTAAGATGTTTTGCTCGCTAATCTACAAAACATAACTACCAGAAATCACAGTTGTAACAGTAACAAAAATTTTTAAAATCTGGCTGTTGGCCTTTTGGGAAGAAACTGTCATTTCCCAGACTGATTGAAAGTGGAACTACATTCTGACAAGCAACATATTTTTAATGGATCCTTATGAAGAGAGAACAATATACATGTTCAAAAGTGGAAATGATACCATTTCACAGCAGTGGTTAGAGGGCACTATGAAAATATTACCATTGCCTTAAGAACAACCTTCCATGTATTCGTTCTTTTGTACCTTTTTGTCTGACCAAAAAAAAATATGCCTTTTTAAAACAGTCCTTGAGCATTTAATAGCATTATTTAAATTCAACGAAAAGACTGCCTCCTGATTCACCCAATGCCTTCTTAAAAGACTTTCCTTTGCCCTTGCTTTCCCCAGGACAGCAGCCACCTGTCACCACTGAGGTCCTCACTGTGACTTATCTCTGTCCATAAAGTTAGAGCAGTCTGCTTGGTAAAAAGGATAATACTTGTTCATTGTTACTTGTATTTATTTTTAAAGTAGAACCACTGAATACATTTGAGGGAATACAAAAGAAAGAAAAGACAGTCTAATCTCCTGTTCATGAATGGGCAGATGTCATAATTCCACAATAGACAGAAAGTAATCCAGGGCAAGGAGCATTTCAAGATCTGTGGCCACATTTTCCGACCACCACACATAAGCAGAGCTTTCAAGGATAATGTTTATGGGACAGAGAGAATGTCACTTCAGTGCTGAGGAAGGTAATCGCTTGGCTCTCCTGAGGGTTCATGGTGCAAAAAGAAAAAAAAAAAAGTAAAGAAGTCCCTAAACCCTCTGTTCCCCCTGATGTTTGAAGGTTCCTTGAGTGGTGGAACCACAAAACTGGAATAGACATTAGAAAAACCTAAGGTGGCCTCTTCTTTTTTTTTTTACCCCTAAGAAAAACGGTATCTACAGAATTCTAGTGAAATGCCCAAGGTCACGCGACAAGTTCTTAATGGCACTGGGCATCATTGGTTACACCAGAAAACTTAAAATGTTAAACATTCCTCATTCTGATACTAAAGATCCTTCTAATGTATCATCTTTGGAATAGATTATATTCTTTGGAATAGATTATATTCTTTGGAATATATTCTCCAAAAGCCAAGAAAAGTAAGTTGAATCTTACTCCAATTTTTATAGGACCATGAGTTGGAATTCTCCAAGCAGGATTACTCTATCCAGAAGGGTCATGAGTGCAGAGTGAGAATAAGGGGGAACGGATCCATTTAGGACTATCGTTTCCATATTACCCAAAAGGCACACTGAGGAAGATCCAACTTTAAAATCTCCTCTCCTTTCCAAATCTGGTGATCAAAGAATACCCACTTCACTGTGACACTATAGATGTCCACTGAAGTTTAAACAATAGCTCTTTGAATGTTGTAGAAGCAGGCTACCAACTCAATATCTTAAGACGTAAGGATGTATATGTAAGGTTATTTGGTTGTTGCTACAAATCCTGTATTTTGAAAGGACTGTCTGCTCCTATCTATAGCCATTTACTATTTAGATTTAATATTGTCGTCTTTAGCTTCTATTATAAAACATACTATCATTTAACTTCTCTATCCATATACCATTGAAAGTTTAGGATTAGCTGCAGTAATGTTAACACTGATGAAACAGCCCTCCTCTTTTTTTTTTTTTTTTAACTTAAAAGGTATAATTTTTTGCATTTTAATTAGTGAGGCTGGGGACCCTCCGTGATATGCGACTTCTCACGTAAAGAAACTGCCATCAACTCCATTAGCTCCCTGGGCCAGATAACATTACAACCACAGACCACAGCCTCCCACCGTTAACTGGCCTAAATATTCAGGCAGGGGCCCTGGAAATGAATCACACAGCCTGTAGCGTGCATCTGGCTATCAGACATGGAATGAAAACTTCTCTAAGTGGATTACAGAGTCGATTTCAACGAAGCACAAATAACTTGTCACGGGTAAAAGGAGTGAAAAAGAAAAAAGGAGCAAGAGTTTATAATTAACTAGAAGAAGCCCATGCAAATTAAAAAGAAAACAAAATGACATCTCACAGTCCATCTGAGCTATTTATATGTCATATATAACATACGTATGCATGTACAATTGTAACAGTGAAAATATACTTATAGTGTTTCTCCTTTATGCTTCTACAACATCCCAGCCATCTCAATTTTACTGTGTAATTTACCTTAGCATTTACACTGAGCCAGGTATGATGTCTGTGACTTCAATAAAAGGCATCATGTTTTGTTTCTTTTTTTTTTTTAAAGGCATCATGTTTCAATAAACATTTTGCAAAACAACCTAAAAGAAATTCTACCAGAATGAAAATCTAGAGTATAATCTGAGATGAATATATGGACAGATGTCTGCATAGTCATTTGCACTGATAATTCTGTCAGGGAGGAGTCTTGCGAACAACAAGGGGGAAAATGTTTGCAGGGGTAGCTTTTCTGCAAAACCGGCAAATCCCCAGAGGAGGCACTCGCGTATTGCTGGTTACAGCTAAATGTGCTCTGCTTGTCAGAGGCTGAGGAGATGGTCACACACAGGACTCTGATCACATGTCTTTTTCCTTGTCCTCAGCTCCCCTTTATCCCCCCATTTGGAAGCAACGGATTCCTTTACGCCAAGGAGAAAAGCTCCCATCACAATCCCTTTGCAACACGCTAATGCGTGTTAGTTATTTTAGAAGTTCCTGAAGCTCCCATTTTAAACTAAGGCTCTGAAGCCTTCCAACCAAGCAAAAAAATGTTTGTGTGCGCGTGTGAGAGAGAACCATGATAGGATACAAACCCCTAGCACAACAAATGCAAAACCTTGTGAAATCAAGGAAGCTTAAGATCACTGAGGCATAAATACTCACAACACTAAACAACCTATGGGCTTTTACTTTATAAAAGATTTCTGAAAGACGTGACAAAGTATCTGACTCTATGCAGAGAAGTTTATAACAGCTTTGCCGTCAAATTAACTACAGTGCTGAACGATAGGGAGACCAGCAAAGAAATCATGCCTGAGGAGACACAGTGGGGTTGGTTTTTTACATCTAGGGAAGGCTGAACAGTAGCCAAAACTCAGTATGCTCCCCACCCTGTCTTTTTCATTGGACACTAAAAACTAGAGTCAATTCAAGGGTAAACTGCAGTAATACAGATGCTTTACAAGTCCCCTTTTATAAAAAAGGGAAAAGCTCTGTGCTATTGTCTCAAAAGTAGACTTAAGGAGAGTTGTGAGCCTGTCAGCTGATTGTTCACACAATTCCAATGACCTATCGCAGCCCTTAATTACAATAATATCTCACGTTGTAAGCGCACAATGCCCTTTTATTAAAGCTGCAATCCGAAATAGCTTTTTGCAGGGTGATGGTCTGTACTACTGACTATTGTTTTATTTTTCTGTCCACAGACATTACCAGATAAGACTATTAACACTGAAGGCCACCTAATTGCTTTTCCCACTCCACTCCTTATTAAACACTAACCTATAAGCAAGACTTCCACAAAGTTGTCAGTTTCGCTACGTGGTCTCGATTCTTTTGCATTTTCATTCATACTATTCCAAATAGCCCTAAAAATGAAGAAACTGATTCTTGATGTATTTTCCTGTCACATACCGTAACGAGCCAAGAGCTTGGGTAAACATAAAGTCTGACTAGTTCTTTGGGGGGGAAAAAAAAAAGGAATTCCTGGTGAGTTACTGAAAGCCTCCTAACTTAATTACTTTTTTTCCTTAGCTCTCCCCCCCCACCCCCCCGGCCCACCAACTTGTCTTTATAAAGACACAAACTATTTAGATGTTGCTGGTAGTGAATCAATGCAAACTTTCCTTTAAAACACGGGATGTTACCGCCCCTAAACTCTTTTAAAATGTGTCCTTTTGTGCCGTGAACCTGATCTTTTAAATGTACGCTTGTCATAAAGTTCTGTTTATCTACTTCTGTATGGAAAATGATCTGCTGAACACCTGTCTGGTTACAGGAATTAGGAAGGATGGCTCCTACTTAAAGATATTTCACTTCACTCATCTAATAAAAGGAAGATATTTCTTGCAACATAAGTATATTCACGGTTCAGTCTGCAGATCTCCAAAGCCTTGAGACACCCAGTCCTTGATGATTTCTTCACAGTTCTCAACTGCCCAAGGCTGGGTGAACTCACGGCCAATCTTTTACTCACCTGAACTATATCTATGAAATCCGAAAAGGTTAACGATCTACAACGTGAAGCCAATACAGACCAAAGGTCCCTTCTCATTAATCCACGCAGGGAGGTTGGATACCGGCAACTAGCCGCGTAGCAGGTGCACCCACGAAGACGTCCACCGCGCATTCAGAGAAACAGGGTGCCCTTTTCCCAGCGCAAACCTAAGGTACCGCCAGGCGGAGGGGAAGCGGGGGCGCCGAGCAGAGGCAAGCCCTGCAGACGCACCGTCGCAGCAGAATACTAATTACAGGCAAGAGCAAAACACCCTTAGACGAGTGGCACCTTCTCCAAAGGTAAAAGGAGTCCAGCGTGGACGGCTACAAGGACTCCCGTGCACGCCGGCGCACACCCCCTTCCAGTCACAGACCGCCGCGGAGCCGGCGGCCCCGCCAGCGCGGAGTCCTCCCCCCCCCCACCCCCGCACCCCAGGTCAGCGGCGGCCCACTCGCGTCCCTCCTGGAGGACGGCGGTCCAAGAGTCCGGCCTCACCGCTTCTTCGGGAGCGTGCGCGGATCCGCTCTCGCCCCGAACTCGCCAACACGCGCCGCCCCCGGCGGCGCTCGGCTCGGGCTCTCGGGGGGCCGAGCGCCCGCGGCTCGGTACGCACGTCTGTGCTGCCCCGCCGAGCCACGTCTCCCGGCCGCACAGCGGAAACTTGGGGACGCCGAGGGAAACTCCGCACGGATCCCCCCGCCCGCCTGCCGCTCACCGCCGAGTCCGGCCCCCGGAGGCGCACGGCGAGGGCGCGCGCTCCTGCCCGGCGGCGCCTTCCTCGGCCCCGTGCGGACGCACTCACCTGGGGCCTCGCTGCCCTCCCGGCGGCGTCCGGCGCCAGCGACCCGGCTGTTGGCATCCGAGAGGGCGCGCGCTCAGCGGCCGGGCGCCCGCGTGCGCTTCGGGACCCAGTGCGCGCAGCTCGGCGCGCGGGGCGGACTGGCGGCGCCCGCCCGGCGCCCGCTGCGGCCGGCCGGGCGCGGGCTCCTGCTCCAATCACAGCCCTCTCCGCGGGGCGCGGGGCCCCTGCCCCGGCCCGGGCCGCGGGCGCCCCCGGCCCGCCGCCGCCCGCTCCAAGGGGCCGGCCGCCTCTCCCCGAGCGGCTCAGACGCCAGGTCCGGAGCCAGCGGGAGCGCGCGTCCGGAGAGAGGGCGAGAGGGCGAGCGCCCGAGAGAAGACGAGAAGGCGCCGGGCCAGCGCAGGAGGGAGGCGAGGAGGTGAGGGTGGTCGGCGGCGGAGGCCTGCGGTCGGCGCCGGGCGACCCCGGCCCGGGGAGCCACTGAGACTTGGGCACCTCCTGGAGACCCAGTGAGGGCTGTTGGAGAGGAAGCCGCTCCGCCGCCACGCGCGCACACACGCGCGCGCACACTCGCGCACCCCTCCTCCAGCGCCCTCCTGACGGCTCCGTACAGATGGAGTCCTTCGCGGGGAAATCAAGGGGAGCGGGGAAAGTAGGAGGGGCTGCGGCCCATCCATCTCTCCGCCAGGTATTTGCATCTGAGAGCGCGGAAGCTGGAGGAGAGTTTTGAGAATTTTTTTTTTTTTTTTTTTCCCGAGCGCCCTCCCCTCCCACCCCCAACCTGTCGTGGAAGCCGTGATCAATTGAGCTCCTGAGGCATGAAGGCAAAGTCATGAAAGTAATCAGAACTTACAGTTTTCTTGCGTGATAGTGTTGCCCTTTCAATCTCCTCGGACTGCCCTAGTTCTACTTTCTTTACTTGCAAAAATGTTCTTCCCCGCTGCGTTCTCTAACGCAGAACTTCTGAGGGGTGCGATTTACGCGCAGGGTGGGGTGGAAGGACCCTCGGGAGCTGGGGAAGGGGATCCGGGCTTGTACGGAGAGCGCGCTGCAGCCAGGAGAGTTGAGCCCGCTGTTTTCCTGGGCTCAGGTGCTTGATTTCACCTGATGGCTAGGTGTTCTGTCGTCAGGGTTCGGGAGGTGAACAGATCCTTTCTGAGTGCGTTCATTTTTCCTATTCTGTCGGGGGAACGTGCCCTGCTTCTCTTATCCATCCTTAACAGCGAGTGTGGGTGCAAGGCTTGTCCTTGTCAGCACCCTCTGCTTTCCTGTTCATTCAGGCACACTGGCTCTCCCCCATCCGGTCCATCCTGCCGGGTCAGCTTGCATCTTCTTAGTCTTTAAAACAGTCATATGCTAATAATTCCACCAGCAATTTTTTTTTTTTTTTTAAACTCCTGTTGAGTTCCAGATGCCTAGCGTTGCTGTTTACTAAACATTGCTTCATTTTTAAAGTTCCATCTACCACCCGAAACCTCTCCAAGTCCAGGCCCGCTTGGATGGCCATTTCATAGTTCACTTCCACTCAACTGTCTGTCATCACCCAAACTCAGGATGTTCAGAACAGACCTATCTGAATACTGGATTTCCCCAGTATTCTCTTCTCTGTCAAGGGCATTATCATTTTCCAGGTACCCAGACATTAAACATTGGCTTCATCTTTGAGGCCTTTGACATGTTTTTTGTTTTTGTTTTTTTCTGTATTAAAATCCTTAATTATTCTGGCTAATACCATACAATCTAGAACTTTACATTTTTCTGATGGCCATACATGCATCTGCCTTGCTTTGTCTTATGAACGCATTTCTGGGATGGGACCAATTCTTATAATTGTTCTGGACTAAAAGACTCAGGAAAACAAAGGTTTCATATTGATATTCAGTAGGATCAAGACACCGCACAGACTGGGGCCATGATAAATATCTGTTAAATAAAGAAGAGAATGTTTACATCTCATCCAGCAATTACCACAAGCCTGAGGACACCATGCTATTTGTAACCTGCTCATTGATCTCCTGGGTCTTTCATCTATGAGATGATATGAGGAAATAGGTACTGTGCCATATTTGTTTTAATCAAAGGAAAACGAATTGGAGATCTTTTTTTTTTTAAGTTTTTTTCCCACAACTTATCCTTTTTTTTTTTTTTTTTTTTTTTTTTTTTGTGCCTCCCCATAAATATTGATCACAAATTTGGCTTCTATCCTGAACCACATGCTTCCATGTAATCTGCCTTCTTTAAAAAAAAAAAAAAAAAAATCTCTTAAACTAGGGCACCTGGGTGGTTCAGTCTGTTAAGTGTCCAACTTGGGCTTTGGTTACTGAGTTTGAGCCCTGCTTTGGGCTCTCTGCTGTCAGCATGGAACCCGCTTTGAATCCTCTGTCCCCCTCTCTCCCTGTGCCTCCCTTGCTCGTTCCTGTGTGCTCGCTCACTCTCTCTCAAATAAATAACAAAACAATCCTGAAGCCATAACTTTTACAGGGATTGTAGAAGGGGTGAGATGAGCTCAGTCAAACAGAATACCAGTTCTGGTCCTTAGAGACACAAGCCATTCATCCTAGAGGAAGGTCTAAGTGCCTCTCTACCTCGGGGACAAGATAAAGAATCGTGGACACCCCTTTTCCTAGGACATCTGGGATGACCTCTCTGCAGAGGTGGCACTTAAGCTAGAGGTGATGATACGAATGAGTCGTGCTTGTGAAGATCTGAAGGAAAAAGAACCTGGGCAGAATAAAGTCAAATATCTACAGAAGGAAAGCTTTGGGCGTGTTTGAGAAACCTGAAGTATTGTAGGAAGGGGAAAGTCTAGATGGATCAAGTGGGGAGGGGAAGGGAGGAGGGGTTGCTGGGGCAGGGACACATTCCCAGGTCCCTCTAGGTCCCTGAAAGGTGTTCGTTATTTTATTCCCAGGAGGAAGCCCAACATTTGTTCGGAATGGCCAATAAGACAAGAACTCCGCAGGTTTAGGCTGTGGTCAAGTCCAGGGACAAGACCTGTTTTATTAGATTCTTTTACTCTCCCCTCCTCTTCCTAAAACACTAGTTGGTTGGAAAACCTAGTTTCCTGAGAAACACAAATAAAAATTTACTGTACTAGATAAACCCTCAGGCGCCTGGCAAGTGTTGAAGATTCCATGAAATACAAATGTAAGTCATAACTGCATATGCTTACTTAGGAAACTTCATAATGTTTCCATGTAATTTTCAAATTTATGTTTTCATATTTCTATTCTTATATATAATAACCTTTCTCAAATCCCTTCAGTGCAAGGTTTTATTTCTTCAGTGTCATATAATGTGGTATACACAAATTTGATTAATGTTCCCTTCTCTATTGAAAAAAACAACCCTCTTTTCAATTTATTTTGTTTTACTCTTTTTTTTTTTTTTAATTTTTTTTTTTTCAACGTTTATTTATTTTTGGGACAGAGAGAGACAGAGCATGAACGGGGGAGGGGCAGAGAGAGAGGGAGACACAGAATCGGAAACAGGCTCCAGGCTCTGAGCCATCAGCCCAGAGCCCAACACGGGGCTCGAACTCACAGACCGCGAGATCGCGACCTGAGCTGAAGTCGGACGCTCAACCGACTGCGCCACCCAGGCGCCCCTATTTTGTTTTACTCTTGATGAAATCATTAAAAATCAGCTGTACCAGAGCTATATTTTGGAAAAGGAGAAGTCAGAAAAGGTAGGTGAACTCTGTCATGCCTTGTGTCACCATGGAAGGTACTTCCCTACATATTTTATCTCTCAAAGCAGATTTGGTACAAGTAAGAAGGTTCTGATGAGATTGCTGATTAGGTTATATTCATTCTATCCTGAACTTACTCTAAAACCAAATGAGGCTCAAGGATCTTGCAGCTAAAAGCTGAAGCCAGCTAACCATTGAGAATTGAGTAGCTGTAGAAATTCAGGGGGTTCTGGTCGGAAAACATAGATGTGACAGGAAGAAAGAAGCACCTAAATCAGGCAAACTGTCAAGAAGTGGAGGGATTTATAGTTTCTTCAACATAAGCCAGTGGCTAATAAATATGTTTTTTTTTCATTATGTAATGCTTAGCATTTTCCAGAGGGTGTCTATGTTCTTCAATTTATTTTATGTAATTAAGGATGCTTCCATCTTCTAGAAAATGAAGGTTTTAGGAGGAGAGACTCTAGCTCAATATACTCATTTGCCAATTAGATAAGCATTAATTGAACCCCTGCTGAAGGATGGACTACAAAGATGAATTTCAGATGTAGTTCCTACCCTTAGGAACCTTCCAACCTATGGTGAAAATCAGGCAGGGGTACATCTCCATATACCATGATAAACGTTGTGATGAAGCATGCGTAAATGTCAAGTGTGGGAGCACATGAAAGGGGCCATATGACAGAAAGTCTTGAATGCGAGAATGATTTGGAGTGTGCCATGAGGACAATAAGGAATCACTAAGAGTTTTATGAGGGAGAGTCATTACCATAATTCCAGTAGAAGAAGGAACACTCCGGCAGCCTTGGAAGACTTTATTGGACTAGAGGTTAGGAAATGTTTAGGAAATTATTCCAGAAATCCAGGTAAGAAACATCTGGGCCTGGACTCTACTTGTGACACTAATGTTTGAATATCTCTTGGATTTGAAATCAGAAAATCTGTATCTAAATCTATCTATATCTATCATCTATCTATAGATATATAGTTATCAATAAGGGAGCATAAATGAACACTAAAAGATGATAGACATGTGCCTACAAGTAGCATCATGGAATCGCCCCCAATCACCTCCTACTGGTGACAGTATCCCTCGCAGAACACTGGGCTGGAAGAATCCAAAGTCTGAGGTAATACAACTTTGCTGCTTAGGATATTCTCAAGGGCTCCTTTTTCATCATCCAGAAAGTCAGACTGTTCAAAAATGAATACTTGCAGGGTGTGGTACTCAGTTGAAGGGCCCTGAAGATATTCGCAGACAGGAGAGATACGAAGTCAGCACAGAATTATTTAGAAAATACAAAGATGTCTATTGGGGCCAAAGGAAGTCATCCCTTAGAAGTTTCTCCGTGTGGAGAGGAGGGCAACAGGACTTTCAGGAGCCTCAAATCTTAAGAATGCAGGATGCTCGGGGCACCTGGGTGGCTCAGTCAGTTGAGCGTCTGACTTCAGCTCAGGTCATGATCTCATGGTTCCTGGGTTCGAGCCCCGTGTCGGGTTCTGTGCTGACAGCTCAGAGCCTAGAGCCTGCTTCAGATTCTGTGTCTCCCTCTCTCTCTCTGCCCCTCCCCTGTTCAAGCTTTGTCTCTCTCTCAACACTAAATAAACATTAAAATTTTGAAAAAAAAAAAAAAAAAAAAGAAAAAGAATGCAGGATGCTCAATGGTCCGTGGTCCAGGAGGAAGCAAGTGAAAATCTACATGGAAAATTTCCCTGAGACTCTCAGTTTGTGCCGCCAAAGGTTCCGTGTTGGCTGTGACATTGCAGGTGGCTCGCTCCTCCCGCAAACCATTTAGAAAACAAAAACAAAAACACCCACAGAGAGAAAATGGGAACAAAAGGACGTAGCGGGAGTGGCATACAAAAGTGATGAATTCGTGTTTCTCCAGATCTAAGCAAAGGAGGTGGTCCTGACTATCCATCCAGTTTCCTCCAGATATTCAGGGCTTCCCGTCGAGGCTTGAGAATAGCTGAGCTGTTGTCGGCCATCGGGTATGATTTGAAAGTAGAAGCAGAATTTTCTCCTGCTACATGTCAAATTTCTCAACGTTTTCTTTCTGAAGAACAAACTCCAGCAGATAAACATCTGACTTGGATTTGGTATTAAATGCCAAAGCAAGGGAACACCTACTTCTTTAAATGGCATATACTAATGCAGTTGTATCTCAGGGTTGAAAACAGTTGGAACACAAGTGACTTTTTTTAAAAAGCAGCTCAAATCAAAATTGTCAGAAATAATACGGCGAGGCCTGCGCTGTCTGTTGAATCACAGCGGTTCCATAAAAGCCTTCGAAAACCTTCAGAGAGAAAAGCAACAATGCAAATTCCTGCTAAACAGTGCACTCTCTGTGATAAGCAATAGAATCTCTGGACAAATGTGGGTTTTCTCAATAAACTCATTTCAAAGATATTTCTTGAGTATGAACCGCACTCCAGGTTTAATGCCACACACCGCAGGAACCAGAAGGGAAAGAAAGGCCAAGACCCCACAGTTGTATTCCCGGCACATAGATATAAAAGAAGGGAGAGATGAGGCTAAACTCAGGAAGGGCACGGTGCACACACAGTGAGTTACCAGATTTGAAAGGCGGAGATAATAGTTTCTACTGGAGCGTTAACTGAAGAGTCTGACTTGATTTCGGCTCAGGTCATGATCTCATGACTGTGAGATCGAGCCCCGCCATGGGGCTCCCTGCTGGGCGTCGAGCCTCCTTAAGCTTCTCTTTCTCCCTCTGTCTCTACTCCTCCCCCATCTCCCTCTCTAAATACATACATACATATATACATAATAATTAAAAAGAAAAAAGTATGGCATTTCCCTTGGGTCTAGGACGTGACTAGAGCCAGTAGGAGTCAACAGCAAATCAGGAGATTATTCACAGAACTGGAAACCATCTCCAAGGAGCAAAGGGATTTTTTTTTTTTTCAGATAAAATTAGATTCTACGTAATCCTCTTCTCACCAAGACAGAAAGAGGGCTCCCTAAGCATGCATTCAGCTGTTCCACTTGTATTTGGGACACTATTCCTCCGCCCATGCCCACTGAGCTCAACACTGACCTGGTTGTTCCCTGCGTGGAGATCCAGAGAACAGGGCGTGCCCTGGGTTCTGCAGATCTAACAGCTGGCGCCACTCAATTATACTTAGTGCTCTCCTAACACACATAAACTGTGCATGTAGGAATGACCCTACCTCCAGCGGCTGCATGGAGCTACGTGACTTTGAGGCCACACTCGTGTTCAGAAGGAAAATCTGAGAAAATAGGAGGGGAAACTATATACCTCAGTGAGAAAGCTTAGATGAAATGAGCCAGTTTCTTCGAAGGTGAGTTTTTTAAGAAGTCAAGCATGCTTAATAAAGTCGTGAAGAACCACCGCCCTAGAAGATAGTTCGGGTTAAGGAGAGCAGCAGTCTTTTTATGAACTTGAACTACACGCACAAAGGCAAAATCTGAAGCAGTCATTATCTTTGTGAACTACAAATGGTTTCCCTTTCCACTTTGAGGGCTGAATGATTAAAAATGAATAGAACAAGCATCTCTGTTTTATTTCATTCCCCATCATCTAACAAAATGGTCACTCTAAAGTCCAAATTAAAGGAGGTCCCCCGACTGCAAATGATTAAATAAAGAACAGACCCAATTCAGACTGATGCAGTTACATTAGGACCAATAGGAACAAACATACTTCATGGGCAAAATAAGGCACGATATTTCCCAATGCCTTCACGTGTTCGTGTGAGAACAGTTGTGGTTGAAATGAGTTCTCATTATGCCATGTTTGTTAGCTAGGGATTTTTACTTTTAATGTTGACAGACAAAAAAAAAAATGCTATAGTAAGTAATCTAAAGACTTCCTTGCAAATATATCTGTGGATACAGATGCTGGTCTGAAAGGGTTAATGGGTCTTGGCAAGCCACTAAATTACCACCAGTCACTGAGGATAATTGGAACCAATACCTTATGCATGAAATGACCTACATAAGACACCTTTGAAGACATTTAATCATATTCCCTTACTTTATCAATGATGAAACTGAAATTCAGAGAGGGAACGAGATTGGTTCATACTCTTAGGATAAATTTCAAGTATGGAAGTAAGAATCAAAACCCGGTAATGAAAGCATGCTGATTGGTCTATCCCGCAATACCAGAAGCAGGATTCTTAAAGATCTTAGATCCTGGTACTTAATTATTTGATATTTTGCATTTCAAATACCAAGAAAGATTTTTGTTTACATTTCATAGTGAGTCTGAGCAATGGAAAAATAATTTGGTTGTAGGCTTTCTCATTTTTAATATGATATTTTTTACAGCTCAGACTGTAGTGACTATATAATTACAAAAATTGAATGTATATTGTAAATAATTCTGAAAACATGGGTTTCCATCATACCTTAACATTTTATTTAAATACAAATATACATCATAATTTTCATTCTTATGAGAAGAATTGAATGAGTCATTTGCTTCAGGGCAAAATGCCTATATGGTGGAGAACTAAAAAGGCAAAGGACTAGCTCATGGCAAGAAAGCCATTTGCTGTTAGAATCCATATTTATTGATAATTCAATTCCATTATCATATGAAATGTCAAGTAGTTTCCACCCAAAAGTTAACAAATTTAAAAAAAAAAAGTAAGTTTATTTAAAGCATAGTTAGGAATAGAAATAGCTCCATGACTTTTTAGAAAATTATTAGATTCCTTTAAACATTCCAATTTTCCCCAATAGATTAACACAAAATAAATATTTCTAAATTTCTGGAAAAACAGCTCCTTAACTGCTCTTGAAAATTTGCTTAGATTGTGTCTCCTCTTTGTGTGAATACCAGAAAAGAGCAAGGCCAATAGTGTTTCAGATGTTTTAGTTTGTGTAACCAAGGTGTACCAACTGAGGGTTCCTCGGATTTACACAGAGCCCATCTTCCACATGACTTTGGCCCGCAGAGTTTTTTCTTTTCATTTTTTACGTATCTTCCAGTATTTGTTATTGGAAGATCATGCATCCAGGTCCCTATTTCTGACTTCTCTTTTATACGCCGAAATTCTGACCAAGCTGGGCTGCAATTTCATATTGTAAAGTATGATTGAACTTGAGCATTTTCTGTTTCTTTGAGATGGGACGTGTATACTCCAGTTTACCACAGTCATCTTAGTCCGTAATTTAACTGGTAGCAGTTTATGGGTGTACAAATACTGATCCCTAGTGTCAAGGGTACAATGTCTCAGTCTGCTCAAGCTGTTATAAGAAAATTCCACACACTATGTGGCTTAGACAGCAAACACTAATCTCTCACAATTCGAGGAGCCACAAGTCTAAAGTCTAAAGTCTGAAGGTATCAGCATGGTCAGGTTTGGGTGAGAGCTCTCTTCCTGGCTTAGAGACAGCCACCCTCTGGTAGCGTCCTCATGTAGCCAAGAATGAGATATGCCCTCTTCATCCCCTTACATGGAAATCAATCCCATGGTGAGGGCTCCACCCCAGTGATCTCATCCAAATCCAATTATGTCCCAAAGACTCCAGCTCCAAACTCACCATCACATTGGGGATTAGGGCCTCAACATATGAATTTGGGGGGTTGGGGGTGGGGAACACAAACATTCAGTCCATAGCATAGCATGTGAGTAGGCAGACTTAAAAGTCTAAGAATTTTTATAAAGTGTGTCTTATTTTACAAAATGAAAAAGTTAAAAAAAAGAAGTCTTCAGACATTTTTTTTTTCATTTAATCACTAGACATAATGAGATTTTATCATTCTTGTGATAGAAGTTACCTGTAGTATTTATTGGAAATGAGTGAAAACCTCAGTATTAGTCTATCTGCCCTGTTACATTACCTGGAAAGTCTTAGTGCCACCCACTGGGACATATCTACCTTATTATATGTAAGTTTGCAAAAGACTTCTGATCTATTTTTTTCCCTTATTTTATTTATGCTATCAATGTTTTCTAGTCTTGGTACTCCTATTGATTTAAATGGGACGTTGGCATCCACATAAAAGTATCAGAAGCGAGAAAAGCAAAACACGATTTATCTCATTTCATGAAGACTAGTTCTGAAATACTCCCAAGTAATTTTAGTTTCCCCTATCCCAATGGGATTATGAGATGTTAACTAAAGCCCAGTTTATAAAGATTCCTTTTTTTTGGAAAATATAGTCATTTCAATCATGCCCCGCATATTCTTCCATATTTGTAATATATGGTCTTTATATTCCTAAATTCCACTCGTTACATTGACTTTCTTTTGTTATTTTTACTTTGAGTTTAAAAACAGGATCACTTGAGGGGCACCTGGGTGGCTCAGTCAGGTGAGCATCTGACTTCAGCTCAGGTCATGATCTCATGGTTCATGGGTTCGAGCCCCGCATCGGGCTCTGTGCTGACAGCTCAGAGCCTGGAGCCTGCTTCGATTCTGTTCCTCTGTCTCTTTCTCTCAAAAATAAGTAAACATTAAAGCTTTTTTAAAAATAGGATGACTTGATAATCAGTAATAAGAATCATACAAGATATGGATACAACACTGTATTTTATATTTTTAATAGTGCCTATGTAAATAGAATTGGATATATAATCATGCATTTAAACTACAAGAAATATTTTTAAAACTTTTGAGGCATTTACATTTTCATTTTGGAATAAAATAAATTATACCCATTTTAACTAATATGTTTAAAGGGCATTTTAAACATTTATGACATATATCATGTATGAATATACTATGTTGGTAAAAGCATATGAGTATCAAAGGACCCATTATATTGTTTTATTTTATCTTATTAAAAAAAGTTTTGTTAATGTTTATTTATTTTTGAAGGAGAGAGAGAGACAGAGTGTGAGCAGAGGAGGGGTAAAGACGGAGGGAGACATAGAATCCGAAGCAGGCTCCAGGCTCTGAGCTGCCACCACAGAGCCCGACGTGGGGCTCTTAACTCACAAACCGCGAGATCATGACCTGAGCTGAAGTTGACTGAGCCACTCGGGTGCCCCACCATCACATTATTTTTTTAAAAAAAACTTGAATTCATTCACACTTGCTCAGAATTATTTATATATCTTTGTTATAAATAAAACATGGATCATAATCATTAAAATCTATACAAACCTATTATTCTCTTGATAGATGTAAATCTCTAAGTCTAGATATTCTCTATTTTTTTTTTCAAAACTATAAGAAGGGTTCCGAAACATACACAAGGTCAATAAAAGTATAGATATTGCAATTGACTTTTGTTTGTTTGCTTTGCTTTTTTGTTTTAAGAAACAGAAGGCTGCAGCAGGAGTTACACACACATCAGCTGTATCGTATCTCATTTATAGGAAAGGATGCCATGGTTGGAGTGAACAAAATTGCTTATGAAAAATATCTTGCCAACAAAAAGCAGGTTACTGATACTATATAAATTATGTAAATTTAATGCCCAATGGATGATCATTGGAGTCAGATGAACACATCAAATTCAAAAGAAAGAATAATCATTGTGAAATACTCATTTTGGCCAAAAAAAAAAAAAAAAAAAAAAAATGTAAGAGCCTAACATTCTCTCTCTAAACTTTCTGGACTTAGTATAAAAAAGTTAGAAAGCTCAGAAGTAACAGAACAGATGTGAAAGAAGGGAAAGCATAAATTCCTTCACACTTCTGATTAGCCAAGTTTAAGATTGAGGTATTGAGACTAAAAGCAAGGAGGGGGAAAATGTAACTTTTCTTCACTTCTTTAAGTCCATTAAGCACTAATTGGGAAAGATTTTTTTTTTTTTTCCTGGCAGTTTCATCAGGAAACAAAAGAAAAATTTCTTCGTGTCCATTCTGACCGAAGGCACAAAAGGGCTCAACCGTGTGGGGAAACATGTATTCCTTTCAGTGGAGAGCTTTTATTTTACCCCCATCAACAGGATCTCAGTCCCCTTTTGAAACCTATTGTCCTTAGCTAAGACCCTTGTGAAAGGCAACAGATGTTGCAAAGATTATACTAGCCTGTCCACTATCCTGTTTCATTTTTAAAGGAAGAAAGAAAAGTGAGAGAAAGAGAGAGAGAGAGAATGAAACAGAGAAAAGAGACCAAGACTTGCTTTCCATCACTGGACCATTTCGCACTTGAGCCAATCTGTTTACACATGCTCTGCTGGCCTGGCAGAAAGGACTGAGCCTTTTACATTCAGCTTGAGGTCAATCTTAATGTGGTATTCAGTGGTCCTCACGCCTTTCCCTTGAAGTGGCCGCCTCTGATTGCCAGAACAAATTGAGGTGATTCAAGCCACCAGCAGGGCATGAGTATAACTCCTATTCATTCAGAAGGGAGGAAAGAGCTCAGAACAGACCAACTGGGGTGGCCCACAATGAACCATAGGATTAGATTTGATACACTGGGTATTAAGACATGGCCAGATTGAGAGGGAGGCCATAATGACATAAGAATCTACAAGATAGTTATATGAATGACCATAAGAGAAAACAGTACCTGGGCGTTTATGAAGTAACAACTAATTATCAAGCGCCTTACATTTCTGTGTTTCGTGACATCTGTGGAATTCTCACTGTCACTTCGACAACAAACTCGTTATGTGCACAGGACATATGCAGAGGGCTAAAGACATTTATCAAGAAAAAAAAATCCATTAGGCAGGAAGCGATCTTAAGCAAAGTCATGGTTAGGCAAAGTTGGATGGATTGTCTCCCAATTTAAGCATAGGAGTATATAAGCAATTTAAACCTAATAAATCTATTCTAAAAACAAAGAGTAAAGGAAAGTATTGTTTTAACAGAAATTAATTACATGAAAATGAGCATAAATTGATTTAAATGGCACTCTCATTTTAAATCAGGGCTTTTGAAATGGTTGGGGGGAAGAAAGAAATTTTAGGAGGACATGTTTCAAAGATCTCATATTTACTTTTTTTTTTAGTTTTAATTTTTTAATTTACATCCAAATCGTATTTACTTTTAATATAAAATGTTCCTGATCCATTCATTGAGATAAAAACATTAGGCAAATATTATCTAAGTATAAGTGAGATTCTTTTTTTTTTTTTTTTGGTGGAATTATATTCCTTAAATTTGTATTGTCAATTCCACACTTTTCAGTTTTCACATATATTAGTGAGTCAGAGTCCAGGGCGATTATTCCATGAGCCCAATTCAATCCCAGATCTCCCATCCATAGATAGTGGTGAAATTTTTATATGTTAGAACTTTGGCTTCAGAATATTTTTCTTCTTATCCCGACGAGGATGGGTAATATTGCTGAGTTCTATTCAAAGAATTCAGTAGAGAATCTTGCATAGCTTATGCACTCAGTACATGAAGCATGTTTAAATATTAATTTATACTACATTAGTATATAATGCCATCACACAAAAAAAGAAACAGATGCACATATGTGGAAGACATTGCACATTTTTTTCCAACTATCATTAAGCATATAGCATATTTTTCAACTAAGATAGTTACCTCTTAAATTATGAAGGGCAACTTATTTTGTCAATGAGAAGTCATCGGCCTTTGCTTTACCAAAGTGAATGCTGACCTTCAAGTGAATTTCATGGTCATTTAGATAGGGATTGACTATTATTTCTGAAGGATGATCAAAATGCTGAGTAGTCTTTCATATCGAGCTCTTTCTTCCATGCGGCCTCTAAACTTTGCTTCTGTGTGTAGCTCTTTTCATGACTGGCAATTTCTCTATTCTTCTCTATTCCTGTCCTAATAGATCTTAAAATTATCCTGTGCCAAGAAATGATGTCCCCAAAGTCTAGAATTCACATGGACGTTGGAATTGAGTCACAAGTTCTTTTGATGTGTGTTAGGTGGAAACAGAAGTATTTCCTCAAGATATACACGCTATTAATAATGAGGATGGGGAATGATATCTCTATTTGGGAAGTTAATTACCCTGCTGATACTGGTGCTAATAGCTCCGTACCAAATATAAATTCAGTGTATTGATCTGTTAGAGTTGAGTCCGGAGGGTGTCTGGTAACACAATGAAATTTACAGTGAAATTAGCAGCAAGGAAGTTAGTTCATGACTATAAATTGTCATGGAAAATAAACAAAGACATTCGGCATAGGGGAAATGGAGACAATGATATATTTTGAGAAAAATTACTTTGTCAATGCACCTCTCAAATCACTGGGGGCAATATAAAATATAAATAGAACACTAAAAAAAAAGACACAGGTGACCTGTAGCTAATAAAACAAGACAGAATAATGTATTAAACATTCATAAGTAGTTTTTTTTTTTTAGAATAATGTTCAAGAATTAGCAACATTTTTAACCTGTATACCAGGCAACCGAAGGCGAATGAGAGAAAATGATCCTAAAGATAATTAGAGATTCATGTGAGGAAGGCTGGCATCTGCAGTTACAGTACATGAGCTAGGATAGAATTACACCCGCTATCAATCTTCATGCTTGAGGGCAGAAACTGCTCACCAGATGGGTCAGGAAGATATGCCCCCCCATGGTATAATATTGCGAAATTAAGTATATGATGGGAGGTTTATTCCTCTTAGTGAAACATCTGGTATTGGCCACCAGATGAGATGCACCCTCTGCCTGCTTAGAATGGTAACTCATATTTTTTCTCACAAGAGGATTGCATATGGCAATTGAAGTCACGTGATCTTTACTTTTATGTCACAACCGATTCTCAACTCCTAAAGACTTCTGAGTTTCCACTGAAGACCCAAAGGAACAAATCGTGGATTGTTTTGGAGATGGTTCCCAATTCCCACCGACTTTGTATTACTTTACTGAATAAATACTAATAATACAAGGAAAGGATGAAAAATATCCACCCTGCCCGTGAGGCTAAGACTGGCAACTCCCCATGCTGATCTTTCTCCTCTAGTAAGCTTTTGAATAGGGTACATTTTTCAGTCTGCCTTGAATTGCACAAGGTCAGGAGCTCAAAGGTCTCCTCAATGGAATGTGAGTAGAACTGATTTGTGTAACGTCCACTTCTCTTGCGTATGAGGGAATCCCTGCCTCTACTCTTCTGTTCTTTCCCTTCCCATTGTTTGAAAGGATCGTGTCCAGAGTGGCCTTGGAAGCTGTGGTAAATACGGTAGAGCCATTGTGGGCCCAGGACACTGGCTCATTATGTTGCTCAGAACCTGCTCATCTTCCCTAAACATGAAAGACAAATAACTTTCTATCTTTTTGATCCATGGCTTTGGGTGTTCTCCATTATCATCTTACCTATCTACCTTAATGCATCAACAATTTTCATTTTCACAGGTTCTGTTTTTCTGTCATAGGAATTCAAAACCTCTAAACAACTGTAAGTATAGTACAAATACAATTATTTACTTGTTAAATGTGATATTTTGAAAAATGCATTAAATATATGTAACGTATTAAATTTAAATATATCCTCCCCAATTAGTTTCTAGCATTTCCCTTTTAAATTTCTTCCTCTTCTTTTGCTACTACTAGACTGAGGTGCTCTTAATCTGATCACAAACTATCTAAGATTGGGCATATATTGAAAGTCAATAAGTTTGGAAGATGACTTGTTTCAGAGGAATTACAGTATCTACATTAGAAGCCAAGAAGATGTGTATGCAACTTATTTCTTGGCTGTGATCTCCATGATTTCCATTGTCAGAGTCACTTATACTGGAATTTTTCTCTTTAGGTTTCACCTTCATAATGTATTTTATACCATCATTGATATGGTACCCGAAAGCAACCTTGAACATGGAGTTGATTTTAAGCCATAACAATTTGCTGTTGAGTTTTAAATTGCTTTTCTATACTGATGCACCCACATGTTTATATTTTCATTTTAATTAATTCCATTTTCAGAAATTTAAAATGTACTCTTTAATTCCACATGATTTATAGCAGCTGTCTCCATCTGTAAAGTATGCTCAGAGGAATCTTACTCAGCAAATGAAGTCTGTATCCAGACATCTCACTTTACATACCATGGGGACGTCAGCATGACTGTTCTCAGAGATAAACCTGAACTAAGGATAATCAGGAGAGAAAGGGAAATCCAGTGTAGAAATGACACAGTAGGAGGTAGCAACTCTGAATACATATATATATAATATATATAACCTACATTATATATATTGCATATATATTCGTGCTTATATACATTTATATATAACATAATATGTGAGTATGTTACATATATGTAATATATGTTATGCATATAGACAAAAATATATACATACATTGTTATAATTAAATAAGCTAGTAAAATAAATAAAATTAAGTATATAACGCATATTAGTATTTTGTTATACATATTATATTATTTTTAAGATATGATTTTTCCCTCTACTAAAACCTTCTGTAAGACCCTGGGATACTAAAAAAAATAAACCCTATTATTTCTTCCGCTCTCCTCAGAATCACGTGGGCCTCCTATAGGGGCCTTTATTGCACAGTTGCACAAGTCCGTAAGAATTTTAGAAAGGGTAAGGTGACTTTTTTTCTTTAAAGACTGTCATTAAAATACCAAACGAACTCAAGGGGCTCCTGGATGGTGCAGTCAGTTAACCATCCGACTCTTAATTTTGGCTGGGGTCATGATCTTGCCATTGGTGGGATTGAGTTCCTCATTGGGCTCAGTGCTGACAGCATGGAGCCTGCTTGGGACTCTCTCTCTCTCTCTCTCTCTCTCTCTCTCTCTCTTTCTGCCCCTCGCCCATTCACTCTTTCTTTTCTTCAAAATAAATAAGTAAACATTTTGAAAAAAACAAGAAAAAAGTCGATTCAAGAAAATTCAAGTAGCACAAAAATTATAAATAAAAAGTAAATGGTTCACCTTCCTTTGGATTCCCATTGCCTCTCTCCAAAGAAAGCCACTTTTAAATCTTTGGCAATTTTGTATAGACCTAAACTTGATTTTTTCTCCCTGGAGAATAGATGTGCTCAGATAAGACACAGCAGATAGGGAATAACCTACGTGCACAACTAGGTCACCAGGTTGGGAGATCATCATAATGGATAAATTTTGCTTGTCCTATGGAATGCCAAGTGCAGAAGCCACAAGGAAGCTGTCCCAGCAAGTTTTGAGCGAGGTTCATGTTTGGATGAGAGAGAAAAAGCTGTATCTTTCGGTACTGGTTCATTATAGATTCACAAAAGAATCCTAAGAAAAATCTCAACTTCAGTCTCAAGATTGATTTGAGTTGAGTAGGGTGGCCATATACCATTGTTTGCTTAGAACAGTCCTCTTTGAAAACTGTTTTCTTTTTTTATCCTATTCTCAAATTTGGTGAGTGTTCCATTTCACCCTCAACTGTGACCCGCCGTCGAACTCTCCATTGCACGCTTACCCTGGCTTTAAGACGGTACTGGGTCCGAGGTGCCGCTATGTAGCGTATCTAATCCTGACTTTCAATCTACCAACGGTGACAATGATTACACTTCGATTCAAAAAAAGTTGTGCTCAATGAGATATTGGCAGCCTTAAAGGAATGCATTTCTATCTATCTCCAAAGAAGCTTCATAGGGAGGCAGCCTCAAATTCATTATGGTTCAAGGACTGGCTCTCAGTGTAGGTGGCTTACAAAGCTGATTTATCAACATACCAGAAGCAGGGGTGATCTCAGATTCTCCAGGCTCAAAAGGAATGATGTACACCAGTTTATCAATTTATAATGAGCCGTCTAATTGGAGAGGCAACCAGACAGTCTACCTGCCGGCATACCACACAGGAAGCCACATTATTATCAGCCTGCTACTTGGTGAGCATGAAGTCAGATTGAAGACTGTTAATATGTGATTTAAAAGTGTAAAGGCGTCTGGCTAAAATAGACTCGCGTGTATCTACCCCAATAGCTTAGTATTTACCACTGTGCTTCCATTTCCGACTAGCCTCTTTTTTCTTATTAACACTTGACTTCTCTAGTTACAGCCATCAGTTACGTGTTGTTTTCCCCAAGCCCTGTCTCATCTGGGTGCTCTTGTCCTCTCTTTCAAGTGGCTCCACAGGCACCTGGGTGACTCAGCTGGTTACGCACCTGACTCTGAATTTTATCTCAGGTCATGATCTCATGGTTCATGCGTTCGAGCCCCACATTGGTCTCTGTGCTGACAGTGTGTGGAGCCGGCTTGTTATTCTCGCTCCCTCTCTCTCTGCCCCTCCCTGCTTGCTCTCTCTATGTCTCTCCAAAGAAATAAAAATAAATTAAAAAAAAAAATAAATGCATGAAATGGCTTCGCTGATGTCTAATTCAACTAATTCAATCCACCGAGCGCTGGGAAGGGGGGTCTCTCCAGTTCTGAAGTCCTTCCTTCCCCACTACCCCCACTCAGAACAGTGCCAGAAGCCCGAGCAAGAACATTTCCCTGGGATTGTGAGATGAAGAGATGGTAGGTCATCTCGGATATAAAAGCCAGATCGTTGCAGTCACTTATTTTTATAGGATAGTAAAATTAGGCCATCACATAAAAACAAGTCTTGGTGTCTCAGTGAGGGGCCCCTGAAATGCTTCCGAGGAACAGGAGTAAAAAAGGAAAATATTAACACTTGGTGATGGACAGAATGTTACCCTCAGAGCGAGTTTCTTAAAGTGGAGTGAGGATGTGCCTGCACATTAGTATCTGCTCCATTGGCGTGAACTTTGTTGTATTCCTCAGCATAGTGTCATATCCTGTCACATCCCCCCCCCCACCACCACGTTAAGGAGTGTGAACAGTTGCGTTTTATTGGCAGATGATGTACACAAAACATATTTTCGAGGGTAGCATTCATTCAAGAACTGTGTTTTATATTTGCTCATCAAGTCCACCAATGACGCTGATGCCCCTATGATTCAATGACCTCTCCTGTAAATCCTAATAGAACCCCCTTTATATTTTGAGTGACTTTTTAAGCCAGCCATGACTGGCCATGAAAACAAGTTAGTATTGACTTGGGGGGCTGGTATTTGCTTTCAGTGCTGATGGTACCTCTATTGAGGGGAAAGCTTCCTTGGGGGATACTCAGTGTGTTCCAAACCAAATTCATTGTCCTCTTTCTAAACATTCAGTCCTCCAGAGTGATAATTGTCTCCTTCACTTATTAATATCATCCATATGAGGGGGCGTGGGGTCATCTCCTCATCTTTCACTTTCCTTGCCCCCTACACCCACAGTTAGGCGATGTCGTTTTCCCTCCCATCTGCCTTCCTCCTTCCCACTCTTGCGTCAGTGCCTAACTTCAGCCTGCTGTGTTAACTCACCTCTGGGTTATGTGTGGTTTTGTTTGTTTGTTTGTTTGTTTTTTAAATTTATTCTGAGAGAGAGAGTAAACATAAGCAAGGAGGAACAGAGAGAGAAAGAGAGAGAGAGAGAGAGGGAGAATCCCAGGCAGGATCCATGCTGGCAGTGCAAAGCCAAATGCGGGGCTTGAACTCACAGAACCATGAGGTTATGACCTGAGCTGGAACCAACAGTCAGTTCGGCTTCACCCACTGAGCCACCCAGGTGATCCCACCCCTGGATTATGGAAGCAACCGCTCATCGTCTCCCTGCCCCTTTTCTTTTCATTTGCTCTCCTTTTTATCCCTTACACTGCCGCCAGTCAACTTCTCCAAACTAATTTCAATGATGCCAGCACCTTCTCCCCAAAACATGCAGGATCTCCTTATTGTCCAAGGGGACAGGTTAAAATTCCTAAGTGTGGCATTTAAAACTGCCCGAGATCTGGCCACGTTCTGCCTGTGAGCCCCATCTGGGAGCACACTTCAGTGCTCACATTGACTGCTTATTATTCCCTGGACATGGCCACATTTTTATGGCAATTAACTTTGTTCAGACTGTTTGCTCTCCTACTATATCAAAACCTCATTCGACCCTTAAGCCTCTATTCAAATGTTATTTCTTTCTTAAAACTTACCCTGAATGCTGTTGTAAGAATTGTTTCTCCTGCAATTTTATAGCATGTCATTTGTTTTCTCACATATGGCTTTATGGTTTATGTTCACGTGTCTCTCTCTACCCTGCCAACGATAAGTATTACCTTCTTGAGATAGTGACCACGTGGTATCCTTTGAACAGATAGCTTTCACAATGTATGTTTTCAGTAAATGTTAGCTAAGCAGATTATTACAGGGCTTAGAAGGGGACAACTCTGATTTCAGCCTTTTTTGCCCACGTGTTCCTAATCTGTCTATGAACAACAACAACAACAAAAAATCAGATGACCAGCTAAGCTTGGAAATTTGGAAGCTGGCTAATCAAAGACGTTAAGGAAACCCTGGAGCTCACAGAGGCATCGCCTACCCAACTTGGAAAACTCCAGTAAATAATGTAAGCTATTCTACACCAGTGAGCCTGACTTCTATGAGGCCCAGTGATTTCTTCCTGAATAAGTGCTTTCTAATGGTCATTTAATATCCTGAAATGAAATTCATAGATGGTAAACCCACCTATACACTTATAATAACTAAAAAAAAAAATCGATATGATGTTCCAACAAAAAATAAATGAGACAGAAAAAGCAATTTATACTAAAATAATGGACATTTCCATATGGAAATGGTTGGGGTGGGGCAAGACTGCTTCACCAGTTCCAGCGTGCCTACAGGGCAAGTGATCGATTTAGATGCATTTCGGAAGGGCAGAGGGATTGTGTTTTGGGGGATCCAGAAAATGTATCCCTGGCTTTTTGTGATGCATTCAGAAGAAACACAGTGCCTAACACTTAGTCTCAAGAACATACAGCCCTTTCTTTGCTGTATTTAAGGGCAGACAGGTACCTGATCAGCCCTTGAATAGAGAGAACGGAGGTTTCCTAGAGTTAAGATCATCAGAAAATTTGGGAAGAATACATACCGTCCAAACACCACCGCTCGCTCGCCTTAAAGAATATGCTATTACTTGTTTATTTCTACAGGTCTATAGTCTTGTGTGAAAGCAGCCTGCAGATAATCCTCTGAGAATTACAAAATCAAGGGGTGTCTTTTGCACCCCATTTTCTCTCTCCTTGATCTTTCTATTTCCTCTGAATGTTTCTGTTTTCACCTGAATGAATGGCAAGGCAGACCATTGGGGACAAAGTAGCAGGCTAATACTACAGCCTACCCTGGCTTCAAGATGATGTTTCGGTGGAGGCCCCATGATAGCAGGTAGGAGATATTCAGAGGCCTCTTCCTTCTCTGGAGAGCCCGCTGAGCTGTCCGATATCTGCGATAACTTCTTAATGAGGCTTGAAATATAATGAAACTCTAGGGTCGAAACAACTTTTTAGAGCCGTCCAGTTCATTAGGCATCATAGATTTCAACCCTCTCGTTTTACGAGCAGGGAGAATAAGTCCCTGGGATCCCTCAGCTTGGGAGTGTCTGAGCCTGGCCTGGAACCCACCATAGCTGCCGTCAGACCCAGTGCTCTCTTTTCCTCGTAACTCACTGCCTCCCTTCACTGGGGCGGATTTAGCTGCTCCAGAACACTGCCGACACACAAAGCCTTTGTAAGCCACCTTTATTTCCTCAAATATTTTTTCTTCCCATGGTACCCCTCCAGGCACACTTCTTCTAGTAACCCGTAGAACAAGAATAAATACACAAACCCACAAATCCTCAACTGAATTGGCCTCCAGAATGTATATCTTGCTTCTCCCTGTATATCTCTATTCTTTACTTTCAGTCCATTCTCTAGGCCAAGTGGCTTGACTTCATACAGAGGACAGCGCACTTGTCTCTACTTGAGGCTTGGTGCCTTATTAGCATGTGATTATTGTTATTTTAAGTATTTATTTATTTGTCTGTACAACTGGGGTAGTCATATCTGTATATCCTTGAGTTCTTGAAAGGAGCAAATGGTAGTATGATGGCACTTTGTGGACTGTAGGGCATTGGACAAGAGTAAAATAGCTACTTTTCCTTACATTCAATTTCATAGTCATAATAAATGCACTTTGGAATCTCTCTCCTGTCACTCCATTTCAGGGAAATCTTAGGCAAGCTGCATTTCCTCACTCCGCTGCTTTCCCATCTGCTAAAAAAATAAACCTTTATTGTAGAATTATGGGGGTTAAAGTTAAGGCATATGCATCTCTTAGTATAGAAGCAGGCACAGAGTTCAATGAACAACTAGACATTATCATTATCATTATTATTATTATTATTACTCCTACCACTACTTCCCTAAATCCTCATTTATTTTCTAGTTTTCCTTATTCATGTCTTTATAGCCATCACATTTCCATGATATATTTGGATGGGTCATTTTGTTCCTATTTTAGATCCCGAAGTTATTACTGAAGCATCCTGTAGAATTACGCAGTGGCCATAAATGAGACAGATGAAGAACCATGCTATCCATTCAGTTGCAGTAGGATAGTGAAAATGTTGAAGATAGCATTTGATTGCTAAATGCAATTTTCACCTATTTCCGACACTTTTCATAACATGCTTAAGCAAAATGAGATATATATGGAAAAGCTGAATATCTTGTTTGCTCACTATGCTTATAGTTATTGATAAATCTCTCTATCCCATAAAAAAGAATTTAAAAAAAGAAAGTAGAGGGATTTGGGGCACCTGGGTGGCTCAGTCGGTTGAGCGTCCGACTTCGGCTCAGGTCATGATCTCATAGTCTGTGAGTTTGAGCCCCTCATAGGGCTCCGTGCTGACAGCTCAGAGCCTGGAGCCTGCTTCGGATTCTGCGTGTCTCTCTCTCTGCCCCTCCCCCACTCACAGTCTCTCTGTCTCTGTCTCTCTCTCTCTCTCTCTCTCAAAACTAAATAAACAGGGGCGCCTGGGTGGCGCAGTCGGTTAAGCGTCCGACTTCAGCCAGGTCACGATCTCGCGGTCCATGAGTTCGAGCCCCGCGTCGGGCTCTGGGCTGATGGCTCGGAGCCTGGAGCCTGTTTCCGATTCTGTGTCTCCCTCTCTCTCTGCCCCTCCCCCGTTCATGCTCTGTCTCTCTCTGTCCCAAAAATAAATAAACGTTGAAAAAAAAAATTAAAAAAAAAAAAAACTAAATAAACATTAAAAAATTTACAAAAAAGAAAATATTTCTTGTGAAACACTTCATCTTAAAGCTGGCATTCTTGACAATAAGCAAATGAGGACAATTGTATTTTAAGATTTTTAAAAAGTTTATTTATTTATCTTTGAGAGAAAGAGAGAGAGAGGAGAGAGAGAGGCAGAGAGAGAGGGAGAGAGAGAGAGAATCCCAAGCAGTGCAGAGCCTGAAATGGGGCTCAAACTCACGAACGGCACGATCATGACCTGAACTAAAACTAAGAGTCAGACATTTAACCAACTGAGCCACCCAGGCACCCCAAGGAAGACAATTTTAAAAGAAAAGAAAAAATCATTCAAAATTGACCTCTTTTTCCAAATTAGATACTCCAATACCCCTGCGCCCTTCTCCTCACATTGAAAAGACGGTAGAGTGTTGTGTCTCCGATGGAAAATCAAACAAACACAAAATAATACATTTAGAAACACCACTCACTGATGTTTCTCCATTAGAACATCACCTGATTATAATCTGATGCCAATATTCTTGTGGTATTACCATTTTCAGTTGTTATTTCCACACTTGTTACAAGCATACATGAGAAGGGTGGGGGGGGGGGGCTTTCTCTTATATGCGAAGTGAATTTTTCAAGTAATTCTTTCACATTGTCTCTAAAACACAAAAGTCTGAGGGTATGGAACTTTCCAGCATGCTGGATTTCCAGGCATTGAATCCCCTAAATAGACTACTATATAATACTACATTCCACCTGAATACAACATTTGTATAATGTACTCATTTAAATTCTTCATAGATACAAGCATTTTCCTCAATCTAAAGAAAATCAGACGAGGCACAAATCCTGCAAGAAATCTGGAGGTAGAAAATGGCTCATCTGTTTTTAAACACTAAAGCTCCCTCTTTCCCTCTTTAAACACTCCAGCTAAGGGCTAATCCCCACTCATTCTCTTTAAGTGATTATAGATACTAAACGGCCACAATTATGTTGCTGCGTATGAATGTGCTGTTTGATGAATGTAACTCCAACAATCACAAAGCACCAGAAGTAAGGAGAAAAAATGCAATAAACTATCATTTTTGTAAATTGCCACACTGAAGCAAAATTATCACATACATACTCAAAGAGACAAAAATTGCCCAGCGAGTAAGATCTATCAGAAAGAAAATTTTATCATCAATGACAACGATAAATTGGCATTCTGCTCGCTATTATATGAATTAATGATTATGTTTAGCCCTTGGACTGTGTAGCGGGTGTGTGTGATACATTCTTTAACATGAAGAAAGATCTCTGTAATTAATAACGCGTTATACAGAAGGTATCCTAGATAACGAAACCTCGGACATTAAGTCCGCATCTGAATTTGAGACTGCCAGTTTGCTTCCAGATATGAACTGGGGAAAACACTTTATCACACTTGTCAAGTAAGTCCTTGTCCTCTTACAAAGGATTCACCTCTGCCCCACCCAACGGCTGCCTGGTGAACAGCTCCCATGCGTAAGAGAGTGGGGTTTGGTGCTGAAGACAAGGACAGAAGCTCTCCCTGTGGCTGCCGCTCACACAGGAGGCTGTCGTTCCCATCAATAATTCTGCCATATGCACTGAGCTGTGGGGCGAACTCACCAGAGTGCCAGAAGCTTCGGGGCCACCACCAGATGCTTCATCATACCAGAAGATCTACAAAGTCAGCCTTGCATTCATCCAAACCATGATAGGGAAGAGGACACACACATTTAGGTTAATAAACTTGGACCGGTAAGAGGAGGAGGAAAGAGGCAAGCAATGAAGTGAAAACAAAACTACAGATGCAGAAGTGTTTACTCTAGGCTCGCTAAATGCTTTTGGACAATTCATGGGACCCCTGTTTCTGTATCTTTAAAACATAGAGGGTTATGTTTTCCCTCCTCATGTATTAGTGTAGGGAGACAAATGACAAACTTTATAATAACATAACTGGGAAAAGGTAAAATTCCTACAAAAATTGCAAGATTTTGTATGTGTGTTCTGTAAGCTACACGTTATTTTTCCTGTGTTCCTCATGTGCACGCACGTGTGCACGAACTCAGAGACCTAAGTTTACAGTCAACACAAAACCGCAGGAAAAGGAACATATAAATGAAATACAATGATGGAATCATCCTTTGAGGGGTTGGATGGAGGTGTAAGAAGTCTTACTATTAGATGTCTAGCTGGGGGACTACACAGAGTATTTTTTTTTTTTATTATACGTTGGGTTTTTTCCTTTATTATTTCTTCTACCATATTATTTCAATTTAGAGAATTATTTTTAGATTAAATTGTTTTTATAATTCTTTTTTTCAGATTGTACACACTGAGATTAATATTAAAGCAGTGCTCTCTACCATTGAAACCACCTTAGCGTACTGAAAAAAACAAAACAAAACAAAACAAAACAAAACAAAACAAAAAAAACTTGTTTTTAACTGTCTGGGATAACGGCCAGAGGTCTGTAAGTATCAAATTCTTCGCCAGTGTCAATGGATACAGTTTTCTCACTCTCTGTCTTTCCAAATCCTCTCAGAACACGGACACTTCTATTATCTCCAAATCCTATAAGAAGACATCGTATTCTCTTTTAAACAGAATTTCAAACATTTTCCTTCATCTGCTAGTTCGTGCATTCATTTTTTTTTTTTAATTTTTTTTTCAACGTTTATTTATTTTTGGGACAGAGAGAGACAGAGCATGAACGGGGGAGGGTCAGAGAGAGAGAGGGAGACACAGAATCGGAAACAGGCTCCAGGCTCTGAGCCATCATGAGCCATCAGCCCAGAGCCTGACGCGGGGCTCGAACTCACGGACCGTGAGATCGTGACCTGGCTGAAGTCGGACGCTTAACCGACTGCGCCACCCAGGCGCCCCTCGTGCATTCATTAAAGACTGATTCATTGTGCCTTTTGCTTGTGACTTGATCCCAACTAGTGAAAGGACAATATTTCTGAAGTCCCTGGAGAGCTGGCGGTCTGATGAGCGAGAAGAACCGTAAGTAAAATTGCTTATGATACAGTAGGGATGGACACAAGCCAGGTTTTGTGGGAAAACAGAAGAGACTTAGCTATCCTGAAATATGAATATCTGAGATTGTCTCCAGACAAATGTGTCATTTGTATTAAGTTCTGGAGAATCAGTATAACTCTAGCTAGAATCTGTCTCTGTCATAAATGATGATGACTTTTGGATAACTTTGTTTACAGAAAGATCTGTGGTTTCAAAGTGTGGCTAGAAGTCCCCTGGGGTCTCTGAGACATTTTCTGGGGTCAGTTAGATTCTCCCTGTCTGGGTACCTATCCATGTAAGGTTGGATTTTTCTCATATTCTTTAAGCAAAACAACACATCGTAACAAATAGAATACGGAGGCAAATATTAGAATTTCTGTGTCTTTTTTTTTAAAGCCAGACATTAAATAGATTTGCAAAAATGTAAAATAATGAGGTCCATATTTTTTCAAATAATATTTTTACACAAAGTACTTAGTTTAACATGAATGGATCTCTATTTTTTTAATTAGTTAATACAGCCATATTTTTTAAATGTCAATTTACATTTACAATATAGCAAATATCGGTAAGTATAACACACATTATTGAAAGTTCCTAAAGTCTTCAATAATTTTTAATATATGAAACTATTCCTGCCCTTAGAAGCTCATTATTGAATATAGATTATTTTATGTTTTTAAATTTTTAAAAAAATTTTAAATGCTTATTTGTGAGAGAGAAAGACAGAACATGAGTGGGGGAGGGGCAGAGAGAGAGAAAGAGAGGAAGACACAGAATCCAAAGCAGGCTCCAGTCTCTGAGCTATCAGCACAGAGCCCAATGCAGGGCTCAAACTCAGGAACCATAAGATCATGACCTGAGCTGAGGTCGGACACTTAACCAACTGAGCCACCCGGGCACCCCTAATATATTTTATATTTATATATTTACTTATAATGAATTCATATTTTTAATGCTTTTAAAATGCATTTCATGCATTGTAATACTTTTAATGCATTTCAGAAAAATCAGATTTCATAGAAGATAATTTTTGTTTTCATTTCATGTAAAATATTACATTTGATGAAATAACTTGTTAATCAACTCCTTTTTTTTCTTGTTAACTTCATTTTTTATAGATGTAAAAAATATATTTTGAATGTTTATTTATTTATTTTTGAGAGGGAGAGAAGGAGAGAGAGAGAGTGAGTGAGAGCACACTATGGGGAATAAGCTGAGGAATTCCCTGGGCTTGCACAGATGGGTTAACAAGGCATAAAGAATTAGAAAGCAATAGGATGCTCACACCCAAGTTTGGGTAAACAAGATTAGGTAAATAAGAATAGGTGAGGCAGGTGGGGCAAAGGCCCCAGTATAGGACAAAGGTATATGATGTAAAGGAGATTAGGTATTCAGGGGGGAAACGCCCCCAACTTAGTACAATAGCAGAAAGCTGCTTTCCCAGGAAGGAAGGACCAAATTAGGTAAACCGGTAAATAGAACTATAGGCTGCTGTGGGGTGAAGTTGCCCAGAGAAGAGCTAATTAGCAAAAGAAAGGTGCCCTGTGGACCCTGAGATAGCAGGCTCTCTTGGTCTCATCCCCTGGGCCAGCCAAGATAAACATGGCCCCTCATGTCTGCTGTTAACAAGCATCTGCCCGGTGCCAGGATTTTGTTTTATATTGACCCAAGTTCCTAACATCCTATATCTTCAAAACGCCCTTTCCCTCATGCCCATGAGTTAATGATCACCGATTCATTGTCTCTTTGCACATGGCCATCACCATATTTGTAACCATCCTGATCCTAATAAAAACAGAGCAAGGACCCTTAATCGGGACTCTTGTCTCATCTTGGACATTAGCCATCTCTCTTGCTTCTTAATTCTGTGTCCTGCTTTCTTATGGGATAAGAAAGAACTCCAGTCCCAGAGTCTATTACAGAGCATGAGGTAGAGACCCTCAGCAGGGGAGGGGCAAAGAGAGAGGGAGAGAAAGAATCCTAGGTGGGCACTGCGCTGACAGCTCAGAGCCCAATGCCAGGCTTGATCTCAAAAACCATGAGATCATGACCTGAGCTGAAACCAAGGGTCAGACGCTTAACCGAGCCACCCAACCACACTAACTGTTAATAAATTTCTTATAGATACATTTCTGTAAGTCAAAGATTTCTAATGTTGCTGCATCTAATTCTTGATTCCCATGCTTGTTGTTATTGTTGTTTTGTTTGCTTATGTTATATTTTGGTAAATTGGGGGATTTCATTTATTTTTATTGGTGCAAAATATATAACACAGATTTTTCTATTTTAACCATTTTAAGCATACAATTCAGTAGCATTATACATATCCACAATGTTGTGCAAACATCACCACTATCACCAAGGTTCCATCAAGAACCCAAACAAAAATCACTGTCTATCCTTCCCTTCCCCCAGCACCTGATAACCTCTAATTTACTATCTATATGATCCGCCTAGATATTTCATATAAGTGGAGTCATACAATATTTGTCCTTTAGTATCTGGCTTATTTTACTTAGCATATTGTTTCAACATCTATCCATGCCGTAGCATGTATCATAATCTCATTCATTTTTTCAGGCTGATATTGGTTATGTATATACCTTATCTTCTTTATCTATTATTTGTAGATAGACACTTCAGTTGTTTCCACCTTTTGGCTATTATGAATAACCCTGCAGTTAACATTGTTGTGCAGATCTTCTTTGACTTACAATGGGGTTCTGTTCCAATAATCCCATCATAAGTTAAGTTATTGTAAGTACAAAAGGCATGTAATACACCTAACCTACTTAAACATCATAGCTTAGGCAGACCTACCTTAAATGTGCTCAGAACACTTACATTAGCCTCTAGTTGGTCAAAATCATCTAACACAAAGCTCATTTTGTAATAACGTGTTGAATGTCTCATGTAACAATATCATACTGAAAGTAAACAATGAAAAACAAAAAAACCAAAGCAGAATGGCGTATGGGGACAGAACAGTTGTAATTCTATCCGTTGTTTACCTTTGTGATTTGCATGAGTGGCTGGGAGCTACAGCTCCCTGCCACTGCCCAGCATCATGAAAGAGTATTGACCACATGTTACTAACCTGGAAAAGACCCAAATTCAAAATTGAAAGGGGGCGCCTGGGTGGCTCAGTTGGTTAAGTGTCTGACTTCGGCTCAAGTCATGATCTCACAGTTTATGAGTTTGCGCCCTACATCAGGATCTCTGCTGTCAGCACAGAGCCCACTTTGGATCCACCCTCTCCCTTTCTCTCTGCCCCTCCCCACTCTCAGGCAGGTCTGCACATGCTCTCTCTCAAAAATAAACAATAAATTTTTTTTTTTTTAAAAAAGTACGGTTTCTACTGAATGTGTATCAATTTTGTACCATTGTCAAGTTGAAAAATCATTAAGTGAACCATTGTAAATCCAAGACCATCTATAACTGTTTTGTTTTGTTTTGGTAAATATATAATAGTGAAATTGATAAGTCATGTGGTAATTCTATCTTCATCTTTTAAAGGCACTACCACATTGTTTTCTATGACAGCTGTACCATTTTTTTTTTTAACGTTTTTATTTATTTTTGAGACAGAGAGAGACAGAGCATGAAGGGGGGAGGGGCAGAGAGAGAAGGAGACACAGAATCGGAAGCAGGCTCCAGGCTCTGAGCCATCAGCCCAGAGCCTGACGCGGGGCTCGAACTCATGGACCGCGAGATCGTGACCTGGCTGAAGTCGGACGCTTAACCGACTGCGCCACCCAGGCGCCCCAGCTGTACCATTTTTTATTCCTGCCAACGATGTTCAACTTTTTCTGTTTTTGTCTTTCAAAAATTTGATTATAGTGTTTCCTGAGGTGAAACCCTTTTAGTTCATCTTACTTGCAATTCTTTGACCTTTTTCAATATTTACATTATTTCATATTGGGTTTTGAACTCTTTGGATGTTTATATTAGTGGTCTTTCATCAAATCTGAGAAGTTTTCAGCTATTAGTTTTTTCAAATATCCTCTCTGCCCCTTTCCCCACCTCTTCTCCTTCTGGGACTCCCGCAATGTGTATGTTGGTTGGCTTGATAGTATCCCACAATTACCTTAAGTTCTGTTTACTTTTCTTCAATCTGTCTTTTTTCTGTCCCTCAGAATTGATCATTTCGATCATCCTGTCTTCACGTTCTCTGATTCTTTCTTCTGCCTACTCATATCTGCCTCTGATTCTCTCTAGTGAACTTTTCATTTCATTATTATATTTTAAACTCTGGAATTTCTTCTTTTTCCTTTAGTTTTGTATCTCTTTACTGATGTTTTCATTCTCTTTATATATTGTACTCTTGACTTCTTCTGCATCTTCCTTTAGTTCTTTCAGCATCTTTAGGAGAGCTGTCTTAAAGTCTTTGTCTAGTAAATCTGCCAGTGGGTCTTTTTCAGGGATAGTTTTTTGTTAATTTATTTATTCTTTCTTTTAAATAGGGCACACTTTCCTGTTTTATTGTATATCTTGGATTTTTTTTTAATTTTTTTTTCAACGTTTATTTATTTTTTTGGGACAGAGAGAGGCAGAGCATGAACGGGGGAGGGGCAGAGAGAGAGGGAGACACAGAATCAGAAACAGGCTCCAGGCTCTGAGCCATCAGCCCAGAGCCTGACGTGGGGCTCGAACTCACGGACCGCGAGATCGTGACCTGGCTGAAGTCGGAGGCTTAACCGACTGCGCCACCCAGGCGCCCCTCTTGGATTTTTTTTTTTAATATTAGATATTTGAATCTAATGATGTTTCTCTGGAAATCACATCGTCTGTGCTGCTTTGTGTAAAAAATTGTATTTGGTTATTATAGGCTGTTTCTGTTCCAAGAATCAGTCTGAGGTGTAAGCTATAGGTCTTCTCAGTTTCCTCTGAGTTGGTATTTTGCTCTGGGCGTATGCAATCACTTTCTAATTTATCCTGTATATGTAGCTGTTTTTAAATGGTCTAGTCTTCAGAGTCTGGCTTCCAATAGGAAAAAAAAAGGACAAAGATGAAAGGCAGATAATGAGTACTGACCTTTTGAATTCCCTGGAAGTCACTTAAACAGAAGGGGGAGGGGCTTGTAACAATGGGGCAGATGCCAACAAAAGTGGCTACCTACCTGACCTCTTTGTTTTTATCTCTGTAATCAGAAGCAGCAATCACCAAAGAGAGCACAGGCTCAACACATTTTTAGGACAGGATCCTTTTGCCCACTCTAGCTCCTGCAAAGTGTGTGCAAGCTGATCCAGGAACACATGCATAGTTGCCAGCCAGGAGGTTGAAGGGTAGGGTGTTCTTAGCTACAACTGTTCTCAGAGCTAAAATTGACTGAAATTAACTGCAATCTTCCCTCCATGACATCTCCTGTAAGTTCCAAACCTTCAATACACTCCAGAGGAGTCCCAAAAGAGTTACATTAGACAGATTCTGCTAATACAATTGTTGTCTAGATGGAAGACAAATTCCTGGTGCTTCCTAGGTCACAGAATCTTCTTGTGCATGTGTTTTTAATTGTTATATTGTCTTGATAAATTGATACTTTTATCAATGTATAATATCCTTTCTCTTGTAACAATTTTTCCCTTATTAAATCTAATTTGTCTGATATTGGTATAACCACACCGGCTCTCTTTTGGTAACTATTTGTATATAATGTTTTTCCATCTTTTCAGTTTTAATCAATTTGTGTCTTTGGAACTAAACTATGCCTTTAGTAGACGTAGATGGCATATATTTATTTATTTATTTTATTTTATTTTATCTACCAACCCCTATCTTTTGGTTGGAAAGCTTAACCCATTTCCATTAAAACAATTACTGATAAGGAAGGATTTACTTCTGCCATTTTGCTATTTGTTTTCTATATATCTTATAGTTTTTTTGTTTTTTTTTTTTATGGGGGAGGTGTTCCTTATTTCATCTATTAATGCCTTCTTTTGTGTTTGGTTGATATTTTTAGTGAACCCTTGATTTACTTCAAACTTCCTTTTGTGTACATTTTGAAAATATTATATATATATATATATATATATATATATATATATATATCTTCATAGGGATTACATTTAACATCCAAAATTAATAATAGTTCAATTAAATTTCAATAGCATACAAAATCCATGAACCAACCTATATACCTCTGTCCTACAGCCCTCCTTTATGTTGTTGTTACAAAGCATCCCTTTATATGTTACATGTCAAATAGCATAACTTTATGATTACTTTGCTCATTTATATTTGAAATCCTATAGAATTTTTAACTTATATCTTACTTTTATTGGGAATGGAATGTCTTATAATTTCTGGAATCCAATTTTTACAACACTCCTCGGTATTTTGGGAAGAATCAACCATTCAGGATTTCGTACTCTGAACGAAATCTATAATGCTAATTGCCTTGTCATTTTTTTATACAATCAGCTCTTAAAACTGAATTGGTCATGAAATGCTCTCTTCCCAGTTTATTGTCTATTAAATATAATTTCACACTCACTTTCAATATCACCTTATTATACACAGACAAGTGAACTGAATTATCAAGCACTATGAAAATCTAAATATTATCAAATAATAATTTTCCATTTTATTGATAATTATATCACTGACTTTCTGAATGTTTTATGTCTTAGTTTCTCCAAATTCAAATTAGCAATTTTAATGGATGCCTATTTAAAGGGAAAATAGTACTATTTGTAGACTAAGATAATTCTTCTAAAATTTTCTGATATGTGTAACATTTTAATGAGATTTGAATATTATTATTGTATTATAATTGGTATTAAAACATATTTATAAATGAAAAAAGTTAAATGCTGTCTAGTATCAGTTTTATTATATAAGTCATTTTCTGTTTGGTTTCTAACACTAAATGTACAATATAAAAGATTGTAAAGGCTAAGTAAGCCAATGTGTAAATCATGTGGATTCTCATGAGTTTAATGACCAAATGCCACAATCTCTTAGCTTGTACATTCATCTGCTAGTGTCTCCTTTTCTAGGTCTGTAATTTTTTAACTTACAGTTAATTCCTTTATGTTTATCAACAAACATAGACTCAGTCAACTCAATCAACATGAAAGACCACATGAAGAAAACCAAAGAGGGCACTTGGCTGGCTCAGTTGGTTAAGTGTTTGGTTTGTGAGCTAAGCCCTCTGTCTGGGCTCTGTGCTGACAGTGCAGAACTATCGTGGAATTCTTTCTCCCTCTCTCTCTCTTCCCCTCCCCAACTTGTGCTTGCTCTCTCTCTCTCAAAAATAAATACACTTTAAAAAAAGAAAACAAAAGATAAAATTTATGTGATTATTTAAATAAATATAGAAGGAACATTTGACAAAATCCAACAGCCATTTATGAGAAAAACTCTCAACAAAATGTATGTAGAGGGAGTACACCTCAACATAATAAAGACCATATCTGACAAACCTACAGCTAATTTCATACTCAACAGTAAACCTGAAAGCTCTTCCTAAAGACCAAGAATAATACAATACCCACTTTCACCACTTTCATTCAACACAGTGTTGGAAGTCCTAGCCAATGCAATTAGGCAAGAAAAAGAAGGAAAAGGCATCCAAATTGGAGAGGAGGGAGTAACACTGTCACTATTTGCAGATGACATAATGCTATCTATAGAAAACCCTCTACCTCCACAAAAATCTGTTAGATCTAAAAAAGAAATTTAGTAAAGTTGCAGGATACAAAATCAAAATACAGAAAGTTGTTGCCTTTCCATACACTAATAACAAACTCTCAGAGAGAGAAATTAAGAAAACAATCCAATTTATAATTCCACCAGAAATAACAATATATTTAGGAATAAACTTAACCAAGGAACTAAAAAACTTATCCCCCAAAATCTATGAAACATTGATGAAAGAAATTGAAGGTGACACAAATAGGCATACTGTGTTTATATATTAGAAGAATTAATATTGTTAAAATGTCCATACAACCCAAAGAAATCTACAGATTTAATGCAACTCCTATCAAAATACAAATGGCATTTTTTTTAACAAACTAGAACAAATAATCCTAAAACTTGCATGGAACCACAAAAGATCCTGAATAGCCAAAGCAATCTTAATAAAGAAGAGAAAACTGTAAGTATCACACACTCAGGTTTCAAAATATACTACAGAGCTATAGTAATTAAACAGTATGGCACTGGTACAAAGACAGACAAATATATCAATGGAACAGAATACAGAGCCCAGAAATAAATTCATGCTTATATGGTCAATTAACCTAGGAAAAAGAAGCCAAGAACATCCAATGGGGAAAAGAGCATTTCTTCAGGAAGCAATGTTGGGAAAAGTGGATGGTGATGTGCAAAAAAACTGAAACTGGACCATTTTCTTATACCACACACAAATATAAACTCAAAGTGGATTAAAGATCTAAATATGAGACCTGAAACCGTAAAAGTCCTAGAAGAAAACACACACAGCAATTTTTTTGACATCAGGTGTGGAAATATTTTTCTAGCATTGTCAGGCAAGAGAACAAAAGCAAAAATAAACCATTGGGACCACATCAAAATAAAAGCTTGTGCGCAGCAAAGGAAATCATTAACAAAACACAAAGGCAAACTGTTGAATGGGAGAATATATTTGCAAATGATATATATGATAAGGGGTGAATATCCAAAATATATAAAGAACACAAGCAACTTAACACAAAAAATCCAGTTAAAAAAATGAGTGGAGCACTTAAATAGACATTTTTTCCAAGAAGACATACAGATGGCCAACAGGCACGTGAAAAGATGCTTAACATGACTAACATTAGAGAAAGGCAAATCAAACCACAATGAGATATTATTTTCACACTTGTCAGAATAACTATTATCAAAAACACAAGAAATGACAAGTACTGCTGAGGATATAGAGAAAAGGAATCATCTTGCACTGTTGATGGGAATGTGATTGGCAAAGCCACTGTGGAAAACAGTACAGAGTTTCCTCAGAATGTTAAAAATAGAATTATCATATGATTCAGTAATTCCATTACTTGGTATTTATTAAAAAATGATTACATTAATTTGAAAAGAATGTGCACCCCTGTGTTCATTGCAGCATTACTTACAATGGTCAAGATACGAAATCCATCTAAATGTTCATCGATAGATGAATGGATAAAGAAGTGAAATATACGTACAATGGAATATTACTCAGCTATAAAAAAAAGAATGAAATCTTGCCTTTGGGACAACATGGATGGACCTAGAGGGTATTATGCCAAGTAAAATCAGTCAGGTGGAGAAAAACTGTAGTTTTGCTTATACGTGGAATCGAAAAATATAACCAACAACCAAACAAAACAGAAACAGAGTCATAGATATAGAAAACAAACTGATGGATGCTGAAGGGGAGATAGTTAGGGGATGGACAAAATAGGTGAAGGGGATTAAGAGGTACAGTCTTCTAGTTAGAAGATAAATAAGACATGGGAATGTAATATATGTCATAGGGAATATAGTCAATGACACTATCCCAACTTTTCATGGTGACAGGGGGTAACTAGACTTATTCTGGTGGTCATTTCATAATGCATATACATATCAAATCACTATGTTATACATCTCAAACTAATATAACACTGTATGTTAATTCAATTAGCATATTGACATGTCACCAAATATTTTTTTCTAAAAGCATACTAGTTTATACAGTTACTAGTTGTGAAGTAGAATGCCTATATCATTGCATTTTTCTCGAGTATTCTCATTAAATAGTTGTATTTAATTTTTAAAATGTTTATTATTCATTCATTCATTCATTCATTCATTTATATTGTGTTGAGGACAGTTAGACTGAGGCCCCTCTGGAAAAATTTTTAAATGCCCAATACACTAATGTGAACTACAGGCCCAGTGCTGTACAGATCTTTAAAAATTATTTATCTTGTGTAATTAAAGCAATACACGCATTGAACAGTAACTCCAATTCTCCCCACCTCCTGGTCCCTACAACCGCCAGTCACATTTGTATATATATTATATTTTCTTTGTTTATTTACTCGTCAATGAACAATTTGGTTGTTTCCACGTCTTGGCTATTGTGAACAATGCTACAATAAAACCAGGAGTACAGATATATCTTCAAGATAGTGATTTCAGTTCTTTGGAAATATACCCAGAAGTGAAATGACTGGATCGCATCGCAGTTCTAGTTTTTAATTTTTGTTGGAAACTCCATACTGTTTTCTAGAGCAGGTGTAGCAGTTCACACTCCCACCAACAGTGCACATCGTTCCTCCACATCGTCACCAACAGGTGTTTTTTGACGATAGCCATTCCGACAGGTAAGAGATGACATCACACTGTGCTTTTGATCTGCATTTCCCTGATGATTAATAATGTTGAGCTGGGGCACCTGGGTGGCTCAGTCGGGTTGGGTGTCCGACTTGGGCTCAGGTCACGATCTCACGGTCCGTGGGTTCGTGCCCTGCGTTGGGCTCTGGGCTGATGTCTCAGATCCTGGAGCCTGCTTCCGGTTCTGTGTCTCCCTCTCTCTCTGCCCCTCCCCCATTCATGCTCTGTCTCTCTCTCTCTGTCTCAAAAATAAATACACGTTAAAAAAAATTTAATAATGTTGAGCATCTTTTCATAGACCTGTTTGCTATTTGTATGTGTTCTGTGGAGAATATCTAGTTAAGTCCTTCAACCATGTTTTATTCAAGTCATTTGGTTTTGTTTGTGATTACAATTGCGTTGTATGAGTTCCTTATACATTTTAGATGTTGACCCATTGCGAGATATGTGGTTTGCAAGTACCTTCTCCCCTTCTGTAGGTTGCTTTTTCACTCTGCCAATGGTTTCTTTGGCTGTTTGGAAGCTTTTTATTTTGATGTCATCCCACTTGTCTATTTTTGCTTTCATTGCTGTGCTTTTAAGGTGTCATGTCTAGGAGATCGTTGCCAAGATCAATGTGATGCAGTTTTTCTCTTATGTTTTCTTACGGGAGTCTTATAGTTTCAGGTCTCATGGTGAAGTTTTTAATCTACTTTGAGTTTGTTTTGTATGGTGTAAGTATACTATTCCAAATTCATTCTTTCGCATACGTATATCCAGTTTTTCTAACATCATTTGATGGAGAGACCATACTTGCTCCACAATGAGTCCTTGGCACTTACGTTGAAGACCAGTTAACCGTATGTGTGTGGTTTTATGTCTAGACTCCCTATTGTTTTCCATCTGTCTATTCTGTTTTTATGTCAGCATCTTACAATGGTGTATCTCCAAGACATTTAAATAATTAAAATCATTCTGAAACCATTACTTTTGGAGGGACTTGTGTCCCTTTTTAATTAAGATTGACATAATCTCTGTGTACAATATGGCAGATTTTCAAGGCAATTTTACTGAAATATCAAAAGTTTCCTATGTTTCAGAAGGGAGTAATGCCAAATTAGTACATTATGAATTTTCCTTCCTTTTTTTAGCCATTCATGGATGCATGAACAATCTGCAAATACAACTTCGATCAATTCATTGGAATTAAGCAAATTTAACAATGTACTTGAATGAAATTCCACAGCCTTTAACATGCTACTTTAGTTTTGAAGCTACCTTCCTTAGCATTTATTCATAAAATTCTCTTTGCTCCTGTTAATGAATATTTTCCTTTAGAAGGTTAGATTTGAAGGGCTGTAAAATTTTACGACTGATATGTGAAACTAATCCAAAAGGGAGGTTCCCTACAAAGCAAATATGAACTGTTTAAAGTTTATAATATTAAGACCATATTTTTCTAATGTAAGATATTGATATTTATTTCTTGAGTAGTCAATAAAATATTCATCATTTTATACTAATCCCTTTTCTAATACCATGTTTCAGGTTGAGATCATATCGCATTCATAAACAGAAGTATCAAATTTTATTAATTCACATAAACCTTCATACATTATATGTAAATATTAATGTATGAGAGCTGTCCTATTTGTAAACTAAGTGTATTGTAGCTACAGAGAATGGAATATATATATTTAAAACAGTTCCCCAAATAAATACTTATTTGTTATTTATAAAATAACTAGAATTTATCGAAAACATTTGCAAAATGTTCTCAACATGTCATCAGAGCAGGAATATTTATCTTTAATTTTGGGGCACCTGGGTGGCTCAGTCTGTTAAGCGTCCAACTTCAGTTCAGGTCATGATCTCACGGTTTGTGGGTTCCAGCCCCACCATCTGGCTCTGCTGACAGCTCAGAGCCTGGAGCCTGCTTCAGATTCTGTGTCTCCCTCTCTCTCTGTCCCTCCCCTGCTCACACTGTCTCTCTTTCTCCCTCCAAAATAAATAAACATTAAAAAAAAAAGTAACTTACACAAACTGATATTCATTTACTATATCCAAAATAACTGGAATTCTCAAAATGACTTTTAAATTTCTGAACATGTCATAATCAAAATTTAAATATGTGCAATTTTTATTAAAATAAAATTAGGGACACCTGGGTGGCTCAGTTGGTAAAGCGTCTGACTTGGGTTAAGGTCATGATCTCACTGCTCGTGAGTTCGAGCCCCACATGGGGCTCTGTGCTGACAGCTCAGAGCCTGCAGCCTGTTTCAGATTCTGTGTCTCCCTCTCTCTGCCCCTCCCTGCTCACGTTCTCTCTCTCTCTCTCTCAAAAATAAACATTAAAAAATTTAATAAAAATGAAATTTAATAAAGAGGAACAAACCACAAAAAATAAATTTATGTATTTACTACAGCTTCTTTATAGAAGTGGAATATTACTCAGCTACAAAAAAGAATGCAATCTTGCTGTTTGCAATGACATGGATAGAGTCAGAGAGTATTGTGCTAAGTGAAGTAAGTCAGAGAAAGACAAATATCATATGATTTCACTCATATGTGGAATTTAAGAAACAAAACAGATGAGCGAAGGAAAAGAGACAGAGAAACCAAAACAGAGACTCTTTTCTTTAATGTTTATTTATTTTTGAGAGACAGAGAGAGACAGAGTGCAAGTGGGGGAGGGGTAGAGAGGAGGGAGACACAGAATTCGAAGCAGGCTCCAGGCTCCGAGCTGTCAGCACAGAACCTGATGTGGGGCTTGAACTCACGGGCTGCGAGATCATGACCTGAGACGAAGTCAGACGCTTAACTGACTCAGCCACCAGACACCCTGAAAACACAGCCTCTTCACCCTAGAGAACAAACTGGTGGTTCCCAGAAGGGTGGTGGGTAGGTGTATGGGTGAAATGGGTGATGGGGTTTAAGAATACACTTGTCATGATGAGCACTGAGTAATGTATAGAATTGTTGAATCACTATATTGTACACCTGAAACCATACTGGAATAAAATAAAAATTAATTTAAAAAAGGGGGGGAATAAATAAATTTATATGTTAAAACGTACTACCCTTTAATGGGGTTAGTCAGTTACACAACTAATTCTACAATTACAGCTAAAATAGCTACAGTGAAAAATAATGATTGAGCAGTAAGTCAGTTTGAGTTAACCATTGTTTACCTCAGTTTCGGCTCAAACATATGACCCATTGTGAAAATACACAATACCCTTATTATTGCCAGGGACACAGCAGACTCAGTCCATTCAGTCAGCAGTTCTGCACAATTTCTCAGACACTGCCTCCAGTGTCTGAGGGTCCCTCCAGTGTCTCTCAAGGGTCCCCTTCATTTTAAAGCCACTTGACTTTCGGAGATAACATGATCATATGCCATCACTTACTTTTATATCTAGAAAAGTTTTTTTTTACCAAAAGAATGCTCTGCTAAGTAAATGAAATGATTGCATGAATAACGAAATTCATTTCGCCAACTAAAAAGGGATGATTGAAAGGTGTGTGAAGGTCAAACAAAAGAAAACAAAAAGGTACAGTAATGTGTTAAAATAAAATGCTCAACACAAAACATATCTATTTTTAAATATATTATGTATAGAGCACTGTTGCAAGAAATGAGTGTTTAAAGAGCACTATACACATACATCGTGTGTACGTTCTACATTAGCAAGTAAAAGATAATAACAGGATGTTGGAAAACTTCGGGAAAATATCAATACTTTGGAAACAAAAACATTTGAAACTCTAAAGAAAATATAAGCAGCGGGATATAGCACCCATGATGCACTAACTTAGAGTAGTATTAGTTAATTGTAAAATATTTAAGTGAAAATTGAACAGTTTAATCAGTTGTGTCCATAGCTTGGTTAATAAGAGGCCAAAGAGGCCCCTGGGTGGCTCAATTGGTTAAGCGTCTGGCTTCAGTTCAGATCTCGCAGTTCATGAGTTCGAGCCCCACATGGGACTCTGGGCTGACAGCTCAGAGTCTGGAGCCTGTTTTGGATTCTGTCTCTCTCTCTCTCTCTCTCTCTCTCTGCCCCTCACTGCTCATGTTCTGTCTCGCTCTCTCTCAAAAATAAATAAACATTTAAAAATATTTATAAGAGGCCAAACCACTAGATTTTGAGACATTTCATTCAGGGGTTTGAGATTCTGCAGACAACTGTAACAGAATTATCACTTACTATACGCAAAAGGTATGTTTTCATTCTGAAAGAAATTAATTTTGATTTGAATGAGTAATCAGTGTCATCTCGATCACAAATAAATCTGCTACACTTTTATTTTGTATTTAAAGAAGGATCTTTGCATAACATTATTAAGCAAACTGTAAAATGTCTCCCTGAATCTCTATTAAGATTCACAGATGCATTTTAGCTTATTTTTTCTTTACTAAAAATTTCTTTGGCCACAAGAAAAGAGAGTATTCACATTGGTGACCTCTCTTTTTGTGCCAATGTATAATAGACAATGAAACATTTCTTCCTTTGGCATTTCACTATTCTTTCAACAATGGTCTACTTTGAGATCTTGTTAGAAAAAATCAATATTGTATATACCCACACACTACATTTATGAATATTTATATTTTATTTCACAAATGACATCTACTTTAAGGAGCACAGACATCCTTTGAGAAATTTTTGAAATGCTTACAAACATTTAACTGTTGGGTAAAAAACAATGGTGGTGAAGAAGCAGATATAACTCCTACGTCTTATTTCTAAGACTTCATGATGGGGTGCTTATTTCTAAGTCTTTATGATAGGGTGCTTTTTCCTCATTCTTTTATATCACCCCTCAATACACCCACAGTCAATTTAAAATACAAAAATCTAATCTGAAATTCAATCTTTATAAATGTATGATCTATTATGTAGTCTCAGTGTTCTGCGATTTGCAAACATTGTTATTTAAATGTATGAGTAGGTATCCATTTATTTTTTAATAAAAATGTTACAATAGAGGGGTGCATGGGTGGCTTAGTCGGTTAAACGTCAACTTCGGCTCAGGTCACGATCTCACGGTTGGTGAGTTCAAGCCCCACGTTGGACTCTGTGCTGACAGCTCAGAGCCTGGAGCCTGCTTTGGATTCTGTGCCTCATTCTCTCTCTGCCCCTCCCCCGCTTGTGCTCTGTCTCTCAAAAATAAATAAATGTAAAAGAAAATTAAATTAAAAAAATGTTACAATAGGAATTATCCTATTGGTTAATGAAAATGTCAATAGGATGTCTACAAACATTTGGTCTCAATTATTCATAGTCCTTACATACTTAAATACTGAAGTACAATAATGATATATAATAACATATATACATATATATTATGCTTATAATGTGAAATTAACCATATAAAGTGAAAACCAAAAATATTAATAAAATATAAATACCTAATACAATCATTGACAGTAAAACAAAAAAACTTTGTTGTTACTTTATCATTTAAATTTTAAAGCCCATTTAGAAATATTTTATTATTGCTCTTTGTAGTAAGCCAACAACTTCTGTTAACTATAGAAAAAGTAAAATTCATATTTTATTTACTTAAAGTTTATTAAACAAAATTGCAATTACTTCATAATACTTTAGCTTTTATTTTATTTATTTTTTTTCAACGTTTATTTATTTTTGGGACAGAGAGAGACAGAGCATGAACGGGGGAGGGGCAGAGAGAGAGGGAGACACAGAATCGGAAACAGGCTCCAGGCTCTGAGCCATCAGCCCAGAGCCCGACGCGGGGCTCGAACTCACGGACCGCGAGATCGTGACCTGGCTGAAGTCGGACGCTTAACCGACTGCGCCACCCAGGCACCCCAATACTTTAGCTTTTAAATGGGCATTTAGATTGTTTTCAAATTTTCATTATTATATTTTATTACAATACTTGAACTAAGCATTTCAGTATTTGCAGAGTAATCACATTTCTTGTGATGAATGGCATAAATGTACAGATTCCTTTTAGGACACGCTGTATTTTCAAACTGAGATTATCCTATTAACTGTACCAGTAACAAGAGCTATTCTAGCTGTCATTACTGAGACCTTCAAGGGCATGAGTGTGTGAGGTTCCTACTAGTGGTTATTCTTTCTTGTGCATTCCTTAATTCATAAATGGATACCTCCTTCACTTCCTCAAAAGCGGGCTCAAAAGTCATTTTCTCCTAGGCCTAAACTGACATCCATTTAAATTACAAATCTCTAGGATTCCTCACTCTCCTGACTTTAGTTTTATTTTCTGTTGCCCTTATCACTTTCTCACATAATCCATAGGTATAATAAGAACAGAACATCCACCCCAAAAGGAAAGTTGAACAATTTTTAGTAAAATTTGAACAAGACATATAAAATTTCCGTGGACACTTATCATAGCTGTACTTCTGGAACTCTCAGTATATTATACACCTGCAAAAAGTGATGTGCTACACCTAAATCAGAATAGGCTCTACGCTCATAAACAAATATTTCACCTATTTGAACTCCAGAGAGACATTTGAAAGTCATGGCAAGAGATGAGCCATTTCGATGAAGGGACTTCCCTTAACGTGTTAGAACGTCTTGGGGCGCCTGAGTGGCTCAGTCAGTTAGGTGTCCGACTTCAGCTCAGGTCATGATCTCACTGTTCGTGAGTTCGAGCCCCACGTCGGACACTGGGCTGACAGCTCAGAGTCTGGAGCCTGCTTCCGATTCTGTGTCTCCCTCTCTCTCTGCCCCTCCCCAGCTTACACTCTGTCTCTCTCTCTCAAAAAAAATAAAATAAACATTTAAAAATGTTAGAACTTCCTGTTTCACTGATTTCTACCCAGTGGATGCTAGTAATATTCATCCATCAGCCATGACAACTAATAGCCATCCCCTAAAACATCCAATCCGTCTTAGAAGTGGTGCTGCTCCCACTGTGTGTCCCTATTTGGACAAGAAAGACACTTTTCCCTCTACAACAAGAAGAAATAAAGACTAATGACAATACAGTTTTTAAGTTTGGTGATAAAAAGTGGGACATGTTCTCATCTGAGGAGTACTCATCAATTTGTAAAGCAAGGTCCTGTGCTGAGAGGGAGGGGGAGATCAGGATGAGTCTCAAGAGAGTTGACTGAATTTAATTTAATGGCTAAACCACTCCACTCTATGTGGAAGAAGCAACTATATAAAGAGTAGGAACGTAAATATATGTATACATACATATAATATATGTATAAGGTGACATATATATGATATACATAATAAATGCATATTTATAATGAGATAAATGCATATTTATAATGATGTGATTTATTTTCATACTCTTCATATATGTATACATACTGGATAGGAAGTAATGAAGAAAAACTGCGTTAGAGGAAGGAAATGGAATTTCATCCTCAATGAGGATGAAAATCGGGAGTAAAGGCAATGATGGGGCAGAACAGCGGGAAACATCGGGATGTAGAGGATGTCTGACTGTATGATTTCAGAAAATTAATCTTTGTGTGCAAAATCTTCCTCTGAATCTTAAAGGCACTTTGTTCCTTATTCACGGCCCCACACCAGCCCCCAGCCCCTGCCAAGTCTCACATGGAGCTTTGGTTTTGTTTGCTCGCATAAAATGAAGAGTTGCTTGGCACATTCAGTGTTTCGAGTTAAAAAAGAAAAAAAAAAAAAGTGTTCTGGCTTATCCTGTGTTTTCTCACTGTCCATTGGGTATGCTTCTCAGATCACATCAGAAAAGAATTGCTGAACTAAAGCTTTATGTTTTCATATTCAAGCCTCAATTTGGCGAAGTTTTGTGTGGTTCAAGCCAATGGACTAAGGGAGACCAAGCATTTGTTTTCTGACCAGAAAACTCACACACCAGCCTGTCTGGTAGAGAGGAAGGAAGAGAGCAAACAACGCTATGCTTCTTGGTTTGTATACATTAGATTGTTGACAGGCTTCTTAGACCTATTTCCTGTGCTAATATATATTATATATATATATATAATTTATTATATATTAATAATATGTAAAAATATTATATATAATATACATATTATATATATTAAGGTATATATATTATATATATATATATATATAATATATATATATATATTAAGGTTCTTTAATTCTACTTGACTGAGGTAGATGTTCTCAAAAAGCCATGGCATCTTTTTCTGTCACTATGCAAAAAGAATTCAGAACAAAAAAAAAACAAAAAAACAAAACAAAACAACAACCACAACAAACTTTTGTCTCCGGCAGACATCGCGAGTGGCATATCTGTTGATCTTTCCCACAGAATTGAACACGTTGTGTCAATACCTCACAGGATATGATTTACCAAACCCAGGCTCTCCGCCTTCATTCCTGTTTTTAGAATTTTCCATTTTCCTTGCCTGCCACAGGGTCGCAACAGGAAAGCAGGTCGGCTTTGATCCCCTGAAAATCTTCTATCTGTGCAGTGGGAGGGCTGCCTCCAAGTTTTCCGTTGGCATAAAGTCTGGTCTCTTACCAGGGGGAGGTTGTGGCACAGAACCAAATCATATCTATACCATCTGCTCCAGTTGGCAAGGCCCATGTCAGCTGCCAATTGTGATTCTCAGTTCAGCCCCGTAGGCCTTGTACTTCCTCTCAGATTATTGTAATGCTGGAGAGTCTTCGGTATTCTTGCAAGAGTTGGTGTTTCTGAGTCACCTTAGGTGCTTTAACAAGTTGGGAGAAGCTCAGTACATTTTAATTTAAAATTCACAGGTATGTCATTTAAAAATGTGAATGTTTCCCTCTTAGGTTGCCATTGTATGTGTATATATATATATATATATATATATATATATATGGAATCAATTTTTATGAAAAAAAGTTTCCCCTCTAATTTAGCTTTCTTCAAAAGCTTTCACATTTAGAAAATTCTTTCCACCACCGGAACCAATAAATGTTTGTCCCTCCTTTACCTTAGCGTTGTGTTTATTTGAGGGTTTTTTTTTTCCTCTAAGGTTTAAGATCAAGGAGTCAAATAACCTTGGCTAAAATGATATTCTCTGGTTTATTGGCTGGGTAACTGTAGGCATGTTACTTAAACTTCCTAAGTCCATCTACCAAAGATGATAAAAACCTAATAGCTCCCGAGCTTTACCAATGTCCATAATTACATTCTAATTTTCAAATTCTTTGACCTATCTGAAACCTTCAGAAGATCGCATCTACTGGGATTTGTTTTTCCTACCTTTGCCTACAATGTAACTTACCACCCTAAGACTGTGCTCTGCATATGCCATTCTGAATTCTCTTTTTTCCTGCCCCTACATTAAATATCAGCATTCCCCAAGTTCCCTCTTCCTCTGCTCTCTCTCCCTGCATAATCTTAATTGCTTTTATGGACTGAATGGATTTGAATGGATGATTCCCAAATCCAGGGCTCAACTTGCGTTTCTCATTGGCACCACAACCCGAATATGTCGCAAACTCGATTTACCTAACCCGCAAAAACCTGCTCCTCTCTGACCTTATTTTTGAGAAGTCACCATCAGTAAAGTAGGCACTGACATGAGACTCAACTTTTACTCCTTTCTTCCCCACTTATCAAATATGAAATGACTGACTCTCCCCGCTTTGGTCTCTAAAACATTCTTTGATACTTTCTCTGTGTTTCATCTCTAGGACCTCCTTGCTTTGCAGCTGGACAGTGCTCTCAGGTCACTAAGCTTGCAGATGTAACCATCCTATTTCTACTCCGGGTGGCAAAGATTCCCAAAACAGGATGTCGTTATATTACTGTGTTGATTAAACACTGTCAAGATGTCTCTTTCTCAAGTAACGATAGCTTTTGGTTAATTTCTAGAATCTAGAAAGATAGAAAGCGGTTATGTGATTGACAGAATGCTGTTGTTGACAGGAAGTCATTCTGGTTGGCTAGACTTACCTGGTGTTCAACAAATACCAATAAAAACAAAAACAATGATTTGATAAAAGAGAAAAACAAGAATAAATCTGAAATTATAAAAGTAGATGGGAAAAGCACATATGTACTAATTAAGATTATAAGAACTAATTTGTTCCAAGAGGGTGTAAAAATCAAAGGTTATATGAATAGTTTACAAAGTAATGAAGATTATATTAATAAAATATATTATGCAATATATAATATATGCAATATAATATATGCAATCAATACTACTTTGAGGTAATGCAAACAGAAGGAACTCAGGAAAGCAACTGTAAAATACAAAAAAATAGTTTTTGGGGCACCTGCGTGGCTCAGTCGGTTCAGAGTCTAACTTCGGCTCTCATCATGATCTTGTGGTTTGTGAGTTCGAGCCCTAGGGTCAGGCTCTTTGCTGACAGCTCAGAGCCCAGATCCTGCTTCGGAATCTGTTACTTCCTTTCTCCACCTATGCCCTGCTCATGCTCTGTCCCTCTCTGTCTCTCAAAAAATAAATAAACGTTAAAAAAAAATTAAAAAACCATAAATTAAAAAAAGTATTTTTTGACACCAAATGATTAATGAACCAGAATCACTTCTTGCATTTGAGGGGATAATGTGCAGTGAAGTTATGAGAGATTATTTCAAGTAAGAAGTTTGTCAACCTTTAGAAGAATGTGTGATTTTTATATTAAAGCATTAGTAGATAATTATATCTTCCTAAGAGCATATACAGTGAAAATGAACAGGAATAGTGTGATAGGCGGATTAATAGTCATGTGAAGATATTTATGCCCTAACCCTATAATCTATGAATACTGTAATCACAATGGCCCTAAAAAGTGGAAGAGGAAGACAAAGAATTGGTCAGAGAGATCTGCTGATGGAAGAAGAAACAGGAGAGATGAGCAATGGGAAGGACTGTGTCATTGGTTTTGAAGTGAAGAAAGCCTCGAACCAAGGAATGTGGGTGGCTTCTAGAAGCTGAGAAATGATGTCAGTCACCAAGGAACTGGGGACCTCATTGACAAGGACTAGAATAAACAAGAAAACGTATCCTAACCTTGAGCTTCCAAAATGGAACACATCCCAACTATATCTTGATTTTAGCCCAGGGGGACCCAAGTCAAACACATGACCTATGCTCCATGACCTATGCTCATAGAGTAGCTTCTTCCCTGAGTTTACCTCTATGTTAGTGTTTATTTTAGTATATTAAAATTGCCTATGTATTTATGTTGCTCAAATCTGGAAAACCTAAAAGCTTAGGTATATGGCAGACTTCTGTTTATATCACAACACTCAGCACAAAGGATTACACATGGTAGGGTTCCTCAAATATTCATTGACAGAAGATGTGAATGAACAATTGAAAGAATAATTGAGTAAGTGAATTAATATATATGTATATAGAGCTAATAACAATATTTTTCTCTTGTTTTATACATTTATATCAACAGATGCGATACCTTCCTTAGGTCTTTTTAAAGATTGGTTATTTATTTGTGAACCGACTTATTTTTTTCCCCCTAAATAGGCTTATTGGCCAAAGGAAAATGGTGATGAGGAACAACAGAAGAAAAGGTGATTTGTTATCATCATTTCTACTCTGTAATGAATTGTTTGTCCAACACATTTCAATTGGAAATTTGAAATGTATGATTGCTGAAATTATTTGGTGACTATTAAGCACACTAGTAATCATGTATGAATAGCACTTCCTGTCGGAAATTGACTGTCACATTAAGTGAATCAGTGAACCTGACAAAGAAACAAATAAATTTAGAGCCTGGTTATAGGCTTTGCTTTAGGAATACAGGGGATATTTTATGTTTTAATTTAAAACATAATTTTCAGTTCTACCTTGGCTACATATTATTTTTTCTTTGCCAGTGGTCACCAATTTACCTAATGGGACAAGTCAAATTCTGGCAAGAAGTGCCACTCATACATGATTACCAATCTCATCTAGCTAGCTAACTAAATATACAGATACAGATGATGATATAGATTTGGATGATGATATAGATATAGATGATTATATAGATATAGAGATAGATACAGATACAGATACTGGTATGAGATATGGATAGATACCTCCACTGAATCTTACGAGTTGAATGGTTAATGGGATCACAAATCGGCCATAATTTCTTCAAGCTTAGCCCTAAGAAAGCAGCACCTATATTCTTGCTTAATGTGATGAGTAGATACGTTAATTCTTCAATAAAATAATTATGAAATTTGAAACGTCAACATTTATGTGAAGGTTGAATCCATTTCAAATATGCATGTCTTTATGATGCAAATGCACATCTCTCTCTCTCTCTCTTTTTTTTTAATAAAAGGAGAAAGTATTGCTAATTCATCTATGTCCTCAATCGGCATCAGGTTTTTTCCCCCACCGATGGAAGCAGTGCATCCTAGATGCAAGCTCCATGATTTCACCCATTAAAATGCTTCCTAATTCAGATTTAAAAAGAGAAGAGCTAGCTCACTCTGTTTGAATAAGCCCTAGTTTATTACAGGCAATGAGATGATCAAATAAAAGCCCAGCTGAATCTCAGTTACAGAAGAGATCTATTCATTTATTCTGTGCACTTAAATGAAAGCTGTGTCAGCGTATAACGGTAGTTCAATAATACTAATCTTGATAACCCATTACATTTTTATAACAATTATCTTTCTGTTAGCCATGCCAGTAGACTTAATCCAGGCCATGTTAGGAAAACAAAACAAAATAATTTTCTTTCCAAGAAGATTAATAAATTTGCCCTTACTAGTTCTATAATTGAAAGAAAAAAATAGCATGTCACACAAATTAGATAAAAACAAACAGTGTCTTAATCTAATTATCCATAAATACGATTCATCCCTCAATTTCACCTCAGGATGCTGACCAGAAACCCTGACTCTATTTGTTGACTGAGTCAGAGATACTGGGCAAAAAGGATTGGACTTCCCATCCCTTTTGGACTTTATTTCCATGAACAAAACAAACTCAGTAATGCTCCATTGCAATACATACGGATCAGTGAGCCGTGATTTTATTTTATAAATCAGTGATTCACCTTCTGATCAAATGGTAGTCCAAGTATTCCTCACGTATCAAAATTAATCAGTTCCTGAAAACTAACTAGATAATGAATTTTCAGACAGTGGTCATCTCCATCTATATACCATTCATTTGAACAGGAATGATGATAATATATTTCCAATCTACATGAAACCTCAAATTTTCAAATAGCTTAAAAACACTATAAAACAGGGGCACCTGGGTGGCTCAGTCAGTTAAGCGTTGAACTCTTGATTTTGACTCAGGTCATGATCTCTCGGTTGGTGGCATTGGGCCCCAAGTCGGGCTCTGTGTTGACAGCATGGAGCCTGCTTCGAGTTCTTTCTCTTCCTCTCTCTGTCCCTCCCCTGCTCACGCTCTCCCTCTCATTGAAAATACATAAAAATAAATTGAAAAAGATTTTTAAAAACACTGTAAAGTAGTTGTGCAAAGCCCACAGTGGAGCCATAAAACACAAATTACCCAATTATTTATCATTTAATGAACTTAGAAATTTGTTGTTGTTGTTGGCATGGAATGATCAAACACATTCACTTTTTTCCTAAAATACAACAAATACATGCCATAAGTACTATGATTTTGTCACTTAATACACAAACCACATCAGTTTTGAGTGTGATGTGGTATTCAAATTACACTAAGACTATAGTCATAAACTGTGATGGATAGTCATCCAACACCAATGTTATTAAAAGTCAAAATAACATGTTAAGAATATATAAGGATTCAAATAACACTAAGTAAAATTGCTACTTAATGATGGCCGAATTGCTTCAATGAGGTTTGGTAATGACAGGAGAGAGACAAAGTAAACAGTCACAATGCATATGGGTGGCAGATTAAGTGCCAGTGATGGAACCAGGCCAACAGTAAATCTTAGAGGCTCACTGATGATCAAATCCAAGAAACCTATACTCAAGACTCTTGATAACTCCAAGAATCCTAATAGCTTAAGACCAATTTGTCATTACAGTTTTTTAAATGTGATACATCTGCTCATGTTATGATGATGCTCACTAAGATTTTTTTTCATTACTTAAAATTTCAACTAAATTATTGGCATTCACTATTCATGACTACTCATCTTCCTGTTCTCTGATCACTGAGATGAATCAAATTGAATACCCCAGGAGTGAGTTCTTCATTATTTGATGTTAACAGTTTTGCAACATGTTCCCCCCCCCCCCCCGCCCCATGCATTAAATCCGGCCATTTCCAGATATAAGATGTATTCAATTCTTTGAGAGTAGGCTGGGCAGACAGTTCCTCAACACCTTGGAAATCAAGAAAACAGCAAATAGTTTCTCCTATTCTCTGTTCTCTATTTTGCTGCTTTTCTTTCAAGCCTAAAGTGTCTCCTTGATACCCAAGCTCTTTCGTAAATTCTTCATTGAATCAGTATCATCTCCATTAGCAGCTGAACCACAGTTTAGAATATGCTGTGGACGTTGTGAAGACAATTTGGTCCAAAGAGTTACGATAATCGTGTATTATGAGGAAAACAATGCACTTCAGTATTATCTCTGTAAATCAATAAATCCTTTGTAAATCAATACATCCTTGAAGTGCTATTGTCAAAGAGTACATCTTTAAGAGTTTCCTTCTTGTGTTATAAATTTCTTCAACATTGAATGACCTCCTTTGTCACTTAGGCTTTATGATTTGAATTCTATATAACAGGCTGTGTGCTCTACAATATTATTTAAAGGGTCTTGCAGTTTTTGGAGTTATATACCGACAAACATTTTATGTCCATCTTCATAATTTCTACTCGAGAGCAGGGTGAGCCTATCTTTGGGCATTGAAGGTGCCAGTACCTTTTTTCACATTCTGATATTATCAGAAAAAAAATTGTCATATATTTCCAAAGACCCCTGTATTAACAAATCAGAATATCTTCTTTGCAGTGCAGCCAACTCATGCTACTAGGAGAGCGTGGTGTAGCTTAATTTTGTACATAAGCTGTTTCACCTGTGATCCTCAAATTATAATCATGAAGTAGTCTCAAATTTCCCAAACCATCTCAAAGCTGCTTTGGAATTCAGTCTTTCAATCATTTCTTTCTGCTACCTTTTTCTTTTTCAGCTCTTCAAAGTCTTTCCAACATGTCTGCTCCAACATCAACAAGATATACAATGGTACCCCCACTGCCTATGGCTTTTCAATCTTCTGTAATGATGTTTATCTGGGGCTTCAAAAATATTACAAAGCGTTCAAGTATCTTAGAGAGAATATCCAGAATCAACAAAACTTTCACACAATTTGTGCACGGCTAAACTTTTTCATGGGTACACACCTCTCTCAATAATTTTTTTTAATGGAAGTATAGTTGGCCCCCCATGTTACATGAGTTTCATCTCAATAAGTTTCTTTACCAAATTTTATTCTGTTCAATCAGTTTCTCTAGGCCACTTTATTCTCAGGACTTTACCCTTCATACAACTTTTTTGTTAAGTTTTTACTTAACAATAAGGGGCCTATTAAAATACTAAAAAATACTAATGCACAAAAGCGCAAATAAAAGATGCGATCCCATCAGGAGGACATAGGAGCTATGACTGTAGCTCGCCTCACAGCCTCTTCCTTGGATTCACACAATTTGAATATTTGCCTTGCGTGAGCATGCAGATTTGATGTAGGAGACATTGAGTTTTGGATAAATTTCACAGTTGTTATGGCAACTGAAAGTGGACAGTGAGGGGTTCCTATGTCTTCTATTTCAGGGGTTTTAGAGGGCATTCTAGAACAAAGGTGAAAGGCATTTCAGATGAAGTCAATTTGGTCCTCCCCAAATCAAAGCCACTATCTATAACCTACTTTATGCCAGAAAACAAAAACAAAAACAAAAGCAAAATGCTCAATTAGGAGTCAAATGATCCAGTTTCAGTCCAGCCATTGAGAAGTTTGCCAGTAACTGGAATGCCTGGATGATTTCTTCCAATCCTGACAGTTTTCAATATGCTAACTTCTGATCTTTGACAAGCCATGTAATCTGATATCTTTAAAATGTGAGGACAGATTAGACTTTAAAATCTCTGACATTTTCCCATTTACTTTTTTTTTGTAGCCAAGACAATCTATAAAAACACTCTTTAATATATTAACCCTAGTGCCTTCATTAGGAGATTAGTATAGAAATTACTTAGGTTTGTTTCATTTTCTAATAAATTGAATATATGTGATTCAAGAGGTTTTACTTTTATTTTTTAATTTTTTTTTAACGTTTATTTATTTTTGAGACAGAGAGAGACAGAGCATGAACGGGGGAGGGGCAGAGAGAGGGAGACACAGAATCTGAAACAGGCTCCAGCCTCTGAGCTGTCAGCACAGAGCCCAACGCGGGGCTCGAACTCACGGATCACGAGATCATAACCTGAGCTGAAGTCGGCCGCCCAACCGACTGAGCCACCCAGGCGCCCCAAAAGATTTTACTTTTATCTCACTTTGCGACGATTATCTTTGCCTTATTTAACTTGTAACATACTTATATCTTCCTTTCTACATAGATTATACATTCTTTTTTTTAATGTTTTTAATGTGTATTTATTTTAGAGAAAGAGAGAGACAGAGACAGAACACAAGGGGGGAGGGGCGGAGAGATCAGGAGACACAGAATCAGAAGCAGACTCCAGGCTCCCAGCTGACAGCAGAGAGCCCAATGCGGGGCTCAAACTCACAAACTGTGAGATTTTGACCTGAGCCGAAGTCAGATGCCCAAACGACTGAGCCACCCAGGCACCCCTGCATAGATTATAAATTCTTAAGAAAGACAAGTTATATAAAATTCTCCTTTCTATCTTTCATAGTATGTATCTCATTAGTGAACAGGGAGCTAAATTATACAATCCTTGATGTGTTTTTTTTTCCAACTATATGATCTCCCTGAATTGAAAATTTAATGATCCTGTCAATTTTTTATATGAATTGATTGTTTTTATGATTTTTAAAAGTTTTATAAGATGGAGGTTTTATATTATATCAAACAGAAGATAAAATAAATTTATACTAAGACTGACCATTAGTCTTATTTGTCAATGACAAAAGAAAACTGCTGTTTCACATTTATTTTGCATTTGTTAGAGATGTTCTACATAAATCTGTTAAGATGACTCACTCTTAGTTAAAATATGCCACGCATTCTGTCTTCTATCCAGAGAAAGGATTGTTATTTAAAGGTATTAGGGGGGTGCCTGGGTGGCTCCGCGGTTAAGCTGCGGTTAAGCGTCCGACTTCGGCTGAGGTCATGATCTCGCGGTTTGTGAGTTCGACCCCCTTGTCGGGCTCTGTGCTGACAGCTCGGAGCCTGGAGCCTGCTTCAGATTCTGTGTCTCCCCATCTCTCGGCCCTTCCCCTGCTCATGCTCTGTCTCTCTCTGTCTCTCAATAATAAATAAATGTTAAAATTTTTTTAAATAAAAAAATAAAGGTATTAGCTATATTTAAATGCTATCAGTGGTTTACAAACAACATGGCAAAATGCTGATCATTTAATAACTGATGACAAGGAATATGACTGAAAAATCCTCACAATTCTGTTCAGATTATTTCCATCCAGACCAATTCTCTGTAGGAAATAATGCCAAACAATAACCCTATTAAATAGGATGGGATTCCTTTCAACCAAGCCTATTCAGGAATGGTATTTTTGTTTTTTTGCAATTGAATATAGCAGAAATTGATTGAATTTTTTTTTTTTTCAGTGTCTGCAGTGTAACAGCTCAGCAATAATTTGCTAAAGGTCTGCTGTGGCTCTTAAGAAGGCATTTTGTTTAACAACAAATGTGTAAACTTGATGTTATTCTACGCATTTCCTGTGGCTTTAAACTTGGCCAATAGAGAGAACTGGAAGAGAGTAAAATAATTTAAAACAACAACAACAACAACAACAACAACAACAACAACTATATGATGCTTCTCAACTGATTCTGACTGCAGGTTAAATACTATGATCTTGGTTTAACCATCAAGGTTTCGTTTTTTTTTTGTTTGTTTGTTTGTTTGTTTTCTTTTTATTTATTTATTTAATCCTGAAACTATCCAAATAATTGGTCTTACTCTCTATATTACACTTTATACATGTTATTATTCATTATGCCATTCTTCCTGAATTAAGGCACGGTGTCTGAACTGAATTGTGTCTCTCCCCAAATTCATATTTTGAAGTACCAATCCTTGGTATCTCAGAGTGTTAGCTTACTTAGCGATCCGGTGTTTAATAAAAAGGTAATTAAGCTGAAAATGAAGTCATCAGGGTGGGTCCTAATCCAATATAACTAGTGTCCTTCAACAAGAGCACATTTGGACACAGACCCAGGTAGAGGGAAGGCACAAAGACAGAGGGAGAAGACAGCTATCTCCAGGCCAAAGAAGAGCCTGGAACACACTTTTCCTTCACGGCCCTCAGAAGAATCCAGCCCTGCTGACACTTTGACCTTGGGCTTCTTGCCTCTGGGGGTAAGAGAAAAATCAATTTCTCTTGTTTAAGCCACTCTGTTTTCCTGTACTTTCCTATAACAGCCCTAGAAAACTAATACAGAAAAGAAAGCACAGTTTTACATACAGATGGTCTCTGACTTAGGTTGGTTTGACTTACTCTTTGACTACAATGGCGTAAAAGCCATACTCAGTCATTGGAAACCAAATCCTTCAAGTTTGGAATTTTGATCTTTCCTGACCTAGTGATATGAGGTACAATCTCTCTCTCATGATGATGACGGTGGCAGCGAGGTGTAGGTCCAGACCAGCCACGTAATCATGACAGTAAATGACTGATTCACTGACAACCATCTGTACCTATACAACCATTCTGTTTTTCGCTTTCGGTACAGTATTTAATAAATTACATGAGATATTCAAGACTTTGTTATAAAGTAGTCTTTGTGTTACATGACTCTGCCCACCTGTAAGCTAATGTAAGTCTTCTGAGCATGTGTAAAGGAGGCTAGGCTAAGTTCTGATGTTTGGCAAGTTTAATGTATTAAGTGTATTTTCAACTTACGATGGGTTTGTAGTCCCATCACAAGTAAAGGAAGTAATTAAAGAGCCTTTAAAAATATCTAATAATGCTTGAATGACAGAAATCTAAGTAGGACACCTTGTCTCTAAAATATAACTGAATATAAAGCCTTGCAAGAAGTATTTCTGTGGTCAAAGTTGAACATTATTCATATAGAGACTCTGTGAGTCAGCAAATGATGCAATAGAACACAGAAGGGAAGACATGGCTAAAATAGATCAAAAATAAAAAAGGACACATAAGTAGTTACATTTTATTTAAAAAAGGACATCATAGGGGTGACTGAGTGGTTCAGTTGGTTAAGCGTCCCACTCTTGATTTCAGCTCAGGTCATGATCACAGGGTTGTGGAATTGAACCCTGCGTTGGGTTCTGCACTGAGCATGGAGCCTATTTAAGTTTCTCCCTCTCTCTCCCCCTCCCTCCCTCCCTCTGTCCCTCTCCAATTCTTGTGCTCTCTTTCTCTCTAAAAAAATTTTAAAAAGAGGACATCATGAAATTGAACTTAAAAATGAGGCTTCTGGGAAGATGGCGGCGTAGGAGGATGCTGGGCTAACTGCGTCCTGTGGATCACTTAGATTCCATCCACACCTGCCTAAATAACCCAGAAAATCGCTAGAAAACTAGCAGAACGGAGTCTCCAGAGTCAAGCGCAGACGAAAGGCCCACGGAAGAGGGTAGGAAGGGTGGAGAGGTGGTGTGCGCTACACGGACTGGCGGGAGGGAGCCGGGGCGGAGGGGCGGCCCGCTAAGCAGAGCCCCCAAGTCTGGCTGGCAAAAGTGGAGGGGCCGGACGGTTGTGTTCCGACAGCAAGAGGGACTTGACATCTGGAAGGTTATAAGCTAACAGCTCTGCTCGGAGAACGGGAGGGCTGGAGGACAACGGGAGGGAGAGTTGTAGAGCTCCGGGCGACAGAGCTCAGCTTGGCGGGGAACAAAGGCGCTCGCCAGTGCCATCTCCCTCGCCCATCCCCCAGCCAAAATCCCAAAGGGAACCAGTTCCTGCCAGGGAACTTGCTTGCTGCTTGCAAACACCCAACGCTGTGCTTCTGCAGATCCGTCCCTCCGGCGGGTCTGACTCCCTCCCGGTGCCGCAGGGCCCCTCCCGAAGCAGATCTCCGAAGGAAAAGAGAGCTGAGCCTGCCCCTCCTGCCCCTGTGCACCTTGCTGATCCACCCCAGCTAATATGCCAGATCCCTAGCACCACAAGCCTGGCAGTGTGCAAGTAGCCCAGACGGGCCACGCCACCCCACAGTGAATCCCACCCCTAGGAGAGGGGAAGAGAAGGCACACACCAGTCTGACTGTGGCCCCAGCAGTGGGCTGGGGGCAGACATCAGGTCTGACTGCGGCCCTGCCCACCAACACAAGTTATTCAAGACAGCACAGGGGAAGTGCCCCGCAGTCCCACACCATTCCAGGGACTATCCAAAATGACAAAATGGAAGAATTCCCCTCAAAAAAACCTCCAGGAAATAACGACAGCTAACGAACTGATCAAAAACGATTTAAACAATATAACAGAAAGTGAATTTAGAATAATAGTCATAAAATTAATCACTGGGCTTGAAAACAGTATAGAGGACAGCAGAGAATCTATTGCTACAGAGATCAAGGGACTAAGGAACAGCCAGGAGGAGCTAAAAAATGTTACTAATGAGCTGCAAAATAAAATGGAGATGACCACAGCTCGGATTGAAGAGGCAGAGGAGAGAATAGGTGAATTAGAAGATAAAATTATGGAAAAAGAAGAAGCTGAGAAAAAGAGAGATAAAAAAATCCAGGAGTATGAGGGGAAAAATTAGAGAACTAAGTGATGCACTAAAGAGAAATAATCTACACATAATTGGTATTCCAGAGGAGGAAGAGAGAAGGAAAGGTGCTGAAGGTGTACTTGAAGAAATAATAGCTGAGAACTTCCCTGATCTGGGGAAGGAAAAAGGCATTGAAATCTAAGAGGCACAGAGAACTCCCTTCAGATGTAACTTGAATCGATCTTCTGTACGACATATCATAGTAAAATTGGCAAAATACAAGGATAAAGAGAAAATTCTGAAAGCAGCTAGGGATAAACGTGCTCTAACATATAAAGGGAGACTTATAAGACTCATGACCGATCTCTCTATGGAAACTTGGCAGGCCAGAAAGGAATGGCAGGAGAGCTTCAATGTGATAAACAGAAAAATATGCAGCCGAGAATCCTTTATCCAGCAAGTCTGTCAATAGAATAGAAGGAGAGATAAAGGTCTTCCCAAACAAACAAAACTGAAGGAATTTGTCACCACTAAACCAGCCCTACAAGAGATCCTAAGGGGGATCCTGTGAGACAAAGTACCAGAGACATTGCTGCAAGCATGAAACTTATGGACATCACAATGACTCTAAACCCCTTTCTATAATAACACTGAATGTAAATGGACTAAATGCGCCAACCAAAAGACATAGGGTATCAGAATGGATAAAAAACAAGACCCATCTATTTGCTGTCTACAAGAGACTCATTTTAGACCTGAGGGCACCTTCAGATTGAGAGTGAGGGGATGGAGAACTATTTATCATGCTACTGGAAGTCAGAAGAAAGCTGGAGTAGCCATACTTATATCAGACAAACTAGACTTTAAATTAAAGGTTGTAACAAGAAATGAAGAAGGGCATTATATAATAATTACAGGGTCTATCCATCAAGAAGAACTAACAATTATAAATGTCTATGTGCCGAATACGGGAGCCCCCAAATATATAAAACAATTACTCACAAACATAAGCAAACTTATTGATAAGAATGTGGTAATTGCAGGGGATTTAACTCCCCACTCACAGCAATGGATAGATCATCTAGACACATGGCCAATAAAGAAACAAGGGCCCTGAATGATACATTGGATCAGATGGACTTGACAGATATATTTAGAACTCTGTATCCCAAAGCAACAGAATATACTTTCTTCTCGAGTGCACATGGAACATTCTCCAAGATAGATCACATACTGGGTCACAAAACAGCCCTTCATAAGTATACAAGAATTGAAATCATACCATGCATACTTTCAGACCACAATGCTATGAAGCTTGAAATCAACCACATGAAAAAGTCTGGAAAACCTCCAAAAGCATGGAGGTTAAAGAACACCCTACTAAAGAATGAATGGGTCAACCAGGCAATTAGAGAAGAAATTAAAAAATATATGGAAACAAATGAAAATGAAAATACAACAATCCAAATGCTTTGGGATGCAGCGAAGGCAGTCCTCAGAGGAAAATACATTGCAATCCAGGCCTATCTCAAGAAACAAGAAAAATCCCGAATATAAAATCTAGCAGCACACCTAAAGGAAATAGAAGCAGGCAGAAAAGACACCCCAAGCCCAGCAGAAGAAGAGAAATAATAAAGATCAGAGCAGAAATAAACAATATAGAATCCAAAAAAACGATAGAGCAGATCAATGAAACCAAGAGTTGTTTTTTTTTGAAAAAATAAACAAAATTGATAAACCTCTAGCCAGGCTTCTCAAAAAGAAAAGGGAGATGACCCAAATAGATAAAATCATGAATGAAAATGGAATTATTACAACCAATCCCTCAGAAATACAAGCAATTATCAGGGAATACTATGAAAAATTATATGCCAACAAACTGGACAAACTGGAAGAAATGGACAAATTCCTAAACACCCACACACTTCCAAAACTCAATCAGGAGGAAATAGAAAGCTTGAATAGACCCATAACCAGCGAAGAAATTGAATCAGTTATCAAAAATCTCCCAACAAATAAGAGTCCGGGACCAGATGGCTTCCCTGGGGAATTCTACCAGACATTTAAAGGAGAGATAATACCTATCCTTCTCAAGCTATTCCAAAAAATATAAAGGGAAGGAAAACTTCCTTCCAGACTCATTCTATGAAGCCAGTATTACTTTGATTCCTAAACCAGACAGAGACCCAGTAAAAAAAGAGAACTACAGGCCAATATCCCTGATGAATATAGATGCAGAAATTCTCAATAAGATACTAGCAAATCGAATTCAACAGCCTATAAAAATAATTATTCACCATGATCAAGTGGGATTCATTCCTGGGATGCAGGACTGGTTCAACATTTGCAAATCAATCAACGTGATACATCACATTAATAAAAGAAAAGATAAGAACCATATGATCCTGTCAATCGATACAGAAAATGCCTTTAACAAAATTAAACATCTTTTCTTAATAAAAACCTTCGAGAAAGTCGGGATAGAAGGAACATACTTAAACATCATAAAAGCCATTTATGAAAAGCCCACAGCTAACATCATCCTCAACGGGGAAAAACTGAGAGCTTTCCCCCTGAGATCAGGAACACGACAGGGATGCCCACTCTCACCGCTGTTGTTTAACATAGTGTTGGAAGTGCTAGCATCAGCAAACAGACAACAAAAGGAAATCAAAAGCATCAAAATTGGCAAAGATGAAGTCAAGCTTTCACTTTTTGCAGATGACATGATATTATACATGGAAAATCCGATAGACTCCACCAAAAGTCTGCTAGAACTGATACATGAATTCAGCAAAGTTCTAGAATACAAAATCAACGTATAGAAATCAGTTGCATTCTTATACACTAATAATGAAGCAACAGAAAGACAAATAAAGAAACTGATCCCATTCACAATTGCACCAAGAAGCATAAAATACCTAGGAATAAATCTAACCAAAGATGTACAAGATCTATATGCTGAAAACTATAGAAAGCTTATGAAGGAAATTGAAGAAGATATAAAGAAATGGAAAGACATTCCCTGCTCATGGATTGGAAGAATAAATATTGTTAAAATGTCAATACTACCCAAAGCCATCTACACATTCAATGCAATCCCAATCAAAATTGCACCAGCATTCTTCTCGATGCTAGAACAAGCAATTCTAAAATTCATATGGAACTACAAAAGGCCCCGAATAGCCAAAGTAATTTTGAAGAAGACCAAAGCAGGAAGCATCACAAACCCAGACTTTAGCCTCTACTACAAAGCTGTAATCATCAATACAGCATGGTATTGACACAAAAACAGACACATAGACCAATGGAATAGAATAGAAACCCCAGAACTAGACCCACAAAAGTATGGCCAACTCATCTTTGACAAAGCAGGAAAGAATATCCAGTGGAAAAAAGACAGTCTCTTTAACAAATGGTGCTGAGAGAACTGGACAGCAACATGCAGAAGAATGAAACTAGACCACTTTCTTACACCATTCACAAAAATTAACTCAAAATGGATAAAGGACTTGAATGTGAGACAGGAAACCATCAAAACACTAGAGGAGAAAGCAGGAAAAGACCTCTCTGACCTCAGCCGCAGCAATCTCTTACTTGACACATCCCCAAAGGCAAGGGAATTAAAAGCAAAAATGAACTTATGGGACCTCATGAAGATAAAAAGCTTCTGCACTGCAAAGGAAACAATCAACAAAACTAAAAGGCAACCAACAGAATGGGAAAAGATATTTGCAAATGACATATCTGACAAAGGGCTAGTATCCAAAATCTATAAAGAGCTCACCAAACTCCACACCCCAAAAACAAATAATCCAGTGAAGAAATGGGAAGAAAACATGAATAGACACTTATCTAAAGAAGACATCCAGATGGCCAACAGGCACATGAAAAGATGCTCAACATCGCTCATCATCAGGGAAATACAAATCAAAACCACACTCAGATATCACCTCACGCCAGCCAGAGTGATAATGAACAGAGTGAAAATGAACAAATCAAGAGACTATAGATGCTGGAGAGGATGTGGAGAAACGGGAACCCTCTTGCACTGTTGGTGGGAATGCAAACTGGTGCAGCCACTCTGGAAAACAGTGTGGAGGTTCCTCAAAAAACTAAAAATAGACCTACCCTATGACCCAGCAGTATCACTGCTAGGAATTTACCCAAGGGATACAGGGTACTGATGCATAGGGGAACTTGTATCCCAATGTTTATAGGCAGCACTCTCAACAATAGCCAAATTGTGGGAAAAGCCTAAATGTCCATGAAATGATGAATGGATAAAGAAATTGTGGTTTATATACACAACGGAGTACTACGTGACAATGAGAAAGAATGAAATATGGCCCTTTGTAGCAACGTGGATGGAACTGGAGAGTGTGATGCTAAGTGAAATAAGCCATACAGAGAAAGACAGATACCATATGTTTTCATTCTTATGTGGATCCTGAGAAACTTAACAGAAACCCATGGGGGAGGGGATGGAAAAAAAAAGTTGTTAGAGTGGGAGAGAGAGCCAAAGCATAAGAGACTCTTAAAAACTGAGAACAAACTGAGGGTTGATGGGGGGTGGGAGGGAGTGTAGGGTAGGTGATGGGCATTGAAGAGGGCATCTTTTGGGATGAGCACTGGGTGTTGTATGGAAACTAATTTGACAATAAATTTCATATAATAAAAAAATGAGTAGACATTTTACAGGTTCAAATGAGAATATGATTACACATGGGTATAGACACAATGAGAATAAGCTTATGGGCATGACAATGCAAAGAAAGTCATGTGGGAAGTAATGAGCTGGAAAATTTAGAGAAGAGATAAGGTTGGGGAAAGTTGGTAGAAGGTAGAAAACATTTGAAAAGGAAGATGTGAAATGTGCCAAATCACTTGTACTTATTTTTGAAAGAAACAGGTGAACTCAACAATCTGGACCATATGTTGACCTTCCTAGACCTAGTTTTAAGGAAGATAATTTTCCTGGCATTTTAGACAGAGTTGTAGTGAAGGGAGGATGGATTGGAAGTCAGTCCCAGAACTCCCGTCTTTGGCAATCCTGAATGTTTGAAAACCCACCAGTTAAGGAATTTTTCATTTCATTAATATTCACTTACTTGCATTTCCCTTAAAATTCGTTAAATGTCAAATATAGGAATGCACCCTAATATTGTCATGTGTTCGTTAATGTCTTGCTCTATTCTAGAAAAGGGAGGGAGAGAGGGAACAAACACATTAAATTACCCCATGCTCCATTCAGCCTTCGAAAGAGTTGGGTTTCCTTCAATGGAAACTGATGAATGTGGAGAGGTTGAGGAAGACATCATGATGGTCTGGATTAGAGTAGAAGTTTTCAGTGTACATGAGACCTTTCTGGATTGTGTGCTAAGAAGAAAAACAAAAAGGAAAAGAAAAAGAAAAGAAAAAGCAGATTTCTGTGTCCTACTTCCGGAGTTTCTTATTTAGTAGGTCTAGGATGGGAGTGTAGATGTTGCTAGTTCTGAGAATAGCAGGTTAGTAACATGGAACTAGGAATAGAAAGCCCGCTAGGTGGCCAGGACCACATTCCAAGGGATCAGATTGCGGTTGTTTGTTCCTATAATGGAGGGTACTAGGGGGTCTATTGGAGTCTCCACTCTCTGTTGATTTAGGAATTAGATCATTTTCTTTTTGCTTCTCTTGTTAATCACTCTTTATCCTTCATCTTCCCTTCTTTCTATTCTTTTCCCCTTCTGCTTTTTTTTTTTAGAAGTTTCTACTTTCGTGCTTCTCTTATTCTCCATATTTTCTAGATTTGCAATAATCAAAAGGAAGTTTCTCAAAAAAATATTGTCCATAGAATAAGAGAGTCTATGAAAACTCACTTTTCTTACCCCATTTCAGAAAATAAATTTACAAGGTGTGTCATTCATTTGTACCTTGAAAGTATTACTGATTTTATTAGCTAAGCATATATAAACCTCTTTTTTGATGATTACTTTCATTAGCTTAAAAGATGCATACATGTAGATGTGTTTTTAAGAAACTGGTATGTAATTAGAAACACTTTATTTCAATCAGGGAAAATTATGGCATCATGTATTGGAATAACAATGCAGATTCTGTAAGATATTTAATGGTAATTATTATGTATTACTATGGGTACCTCGAATTTTACTATTTTTATGAACATGTCAAAACATTAGCAGGTAGTTACTATGGTCGAATAATGAGTGGTATCTGATTCATATAATTTTTAATAAATTCTCGCAATATTCAGTGGTAGTTTAAAGTATTTTAAATATGTCCATACCTCTGGTAAACTTTTGTACTAAACCACAGAAAACTAACATTATAGAAGTTGTCCATATTTTTTTAAAAAATTTCTTTAATGTTTATTTTTGAGACAGACAGAGTGTGAGCAAGGGAGGGGCAGAGAGACTGGGAGTCATGGCATCCGAAGCAGGCTTCGAGCTGTCAGCACAGAGCCCGACACAGGGCTCAAACCCACCAACCATGAGATCATGACCTGAGCCGAAGTCAGAGGCTCAACTGACTGAGCCACCCAGGCGCCCCTAGAAGTTGTCCATATTATTCACTTTTGAAAGGACTTTCATATTCGACAATTTTGCTCTACAAGTTAAGATGACTTCTCTTCCAAAAAGTATTGTTGGACGTATAGGCAGCATGTAGTTCTCAGAATGCTCTGTCAGTCACTCCCTTGCTTGTTATATATTACTGCCTGACCAAAAGATAATAGCATTTCTGAGAAATAGTGAGCCTCTTGTAATTCAATTAAGTCCAATTAGTTATAACATAGTCCCATATGTTCTTTTAACAGCCAACTAGAAATAGATTCCATAGAAAACTATAATTCATGTCTCTTCTAGGAAGAAATTTAAGGCAGCAAGAAATTGCAGTCACATATATTAAACACTTAACTCTCAGACTATGTCTATCTATAATATTTGTACCTAAATGTGCGATAATATTTCTTGGATCGAATTACCTGCATTGTATGATATCAAACAGTGAGAAAGCATACTTTATTTTCCTTGCATGTATGCCATTACTGGTTGAAAAAGTAAGTCTGGGGGCATGAGACAGTATAAGAATAGCCAGCATTAAGTTATTATTTCTACAACCCAACAAAGAGACTTAATTGGCAGTTGGGAAAAGATATCTGATTAAGTTGGAAATACCTATGGTGAACTATTGACATATTGGATAAACCAGTGATTAAGCAGGTGTTCACAAAGGATATTTGAGGTTATTCAAGTTCAACACATAAAATGAAACCTGTAGTTTTGCTATTGATAGTAGATCAAATCAGTTCTAACTGATCTACTCATAAATCAATATCTTGGTCTAGTATGGACAGGATTCATGCAGAGATATAACAGGAATTTATAATTGCTATAAACCATTGGTAACATGTAATTGTGAACAAAAAAAAAAATCTAACACTGAGGAGTCCATTGAGAGATGCAACTATAATTCACTGCCAAATTAAATTTGGGGCCTTTTAGATGCAGCTATTAGCCTCTGGAAACAAATGAAAGAGAAATAGTTAAATCAGTGTGGTCTCTGTTTATATCAATCCAAATTCAGAGGGAAGACACTGCGATTGTATGGGAGCTTGTTTGTTTGTTTGTTTGTTTTTCAGAGAATTTCACCCTATAAACTGCTTTCTGTGAATTTCATTGTTCTTGCAACTAGCGATGAATACATGGGGAGAAATTGCAAATATTTCTAATTTATAGGCTCATATATCAAGTTTTCAGAGTATGTCTCTCTGTATGTGAACTTACCAAACTTTTTTCATCACAGCCCCTTAGCAAGCTATTCCATGGGGAATAAAATTTTTACAAAAACCTACTTGTGCTTGGGTATCAATCAATTATATCATTAACACCCATAAAGAGAGATGTTAAGACATTGTTTCACGCATCCAGTGACAGTGATGATACAGAAACAAAATTCCAGAATATGAGGGCAATGCCTCAAATTCAGTATGATATTTACATTTCATGGCAGATAGAATAATGCCCCTTCAAGGATCTGATAATCCCTCGATCCCGTAATAGTGTTACCTTAAATAGTATATTTGTTTCATATGGCTACAATAAACAATTACCACTAACTGGAGAGGGGTGGGGGGGGGGGTTGGACAACAGAAATTTATTCTCTCATTGTTATGGAGTCCAGAAGTCTGAAACCAAGGTGGTGAAATGTTTGATTCCTTCTGTAGGCTCCAAGATACTGAGAAAGAACCCATCCCCATCACCTTTTACTCTGTGCCTCTGTGTTTACTCCTTTTCTGTAACTTATATGGTCTTAATCTTCATTGGATTCAGGACCCATCCTAATTCACAATGATCTCATTTGGGGATCTTCAGTAACAGTTGCAAAGATTTTTATTTAAAAAAAAATTTTAACGTTTATTTATTTTGAGACAGAGAGAGACAGAGCATGAACGGGGGAGGGGCAGAGAGAGAGGGAGACACAGAATCGGAAACAGGCTCCAGGCTCTGAGCCATCAGCCCAGAGCCCGACGCGGGGCTCAAACTCACGGAACGTGAGATCGTGACCTGAGCTGAAGTCGGTCATTAACCGACTGAGCCACCCAGGCGCTCCTAAGATTTTTATTTTAAAAAGAGCTGTATTCTGAAGTTCCAGGTGAACGTGTCTTTTGGAGGCTAATAGGCCACCCAGTAAAGATGGCAAGAGAGACTTTGCAGATGTGATTAAGTCAAAGCTCTTGAAATGGGGAGATTATCTTGGATAATCTTGATGGGCCCAATATAATCACAAGGATCCTTATAAGGGAAGAGATGGGGCAGGAGAATTAGAGTCAGGAAAGGAGATGTGGCAATGGAAGAAAATGTAAGAGAGAACGAGGTAGAGGCAGAGATGGGTTTGAAGATGCTACAGTGATGGCTTTGAAGATGGAGGGACGGGCTGGGCACCAAGGATGCAGATCGCGTCTAAAAGCTGTAGAGACAAGACACAGAGATTCTCCCAGAGATTTTGAAAGGAACACAGTCCTAGTGACCATTTAAATTTAGGACTCTGAATTGTAGAACTCTAAAATAATACATGTATATGGTTTTAAGTCTCTAAATTTGTGGTACTTTTCTACAGTAGCAGCAAGAGACAAATACGTACTCATATAAGAAGTATCTATATTCTACCTTACAGTAGGGATCCTTACAAACTGTTAAGATTCAGATTTCTAATCCACAATGATGATATGCTCATAAATTATTACAAATTACTTATTACTGCATTTCAAAATCATCTTTTTTAATTTTTTTTTTTTTTGAGATATATAGAGAGAAAGAGCATGCAAGCAAGCAGGGGAAGAACAGAGGGAAAGGGAGAGAGAGAATTTTGAGCAGCCTCCATGCCTAGCTCAGAGCCTCACACAGGGCTCGATCTCAAGACCCTGAGATCATGACCTGAGCTGAAATCAAGAGTTGGACACTTAAACAACTGAGTTACCCAGGGGCCCCTCAAAATCATCTTCGTCAGAATTTATTATTAATATTTTTTTCTAAATTTGTTTTTGTTGTTGACATAAGTGTAGAGTTATGAAAAAAATCAAATGCTCAGTATAAATTTCATGTGAAAAAATAAACCTATTTTTACTTTATAGACACACCTGACAAGTTCTTATTGTCTGTGGATAGCATTAATACATTTCATCAAATTATGGAACCAACTTAATACTAATTGTTCTATTTAACTCCATGCTGCTTTCTAATGTAATAGCGTTTTACATTTGGAATAAAACCCATTACACTTTTACATCTGACAGGTTTTTGCCCCACAAAAATTTCAATTTATTGGAGCACAAACATTGCAGCTAACAACAGTTTTGGAAAGTTTAATGTTAATGCAAAAAAAAGAAAATACCCTTGCAAAATGTACCACAATTGTTTACTTTCTGAAAATGAGCACTAAACCATTTGCATAACATCTGCACTGCTTGGAGGGTTGAAACACTAAAGCAATTAGCTCTGTATTCTATAATGCATGTTGCAACTCAAGCAACGTTGAACTTGAGCTAACTTAATATTTAGTTAGAAAGGAAAAGTCACTATATTTGCCCTTTACTATTAGTACTTCTTCAAACTACCCAATCATGGTTAATATGTTAAGAGTCTGGTTTTCAAGAAAGTTCCAGAAAACATCATTTTAAGAAAAAAAAAATCCTGCAGGGACATTCATTTAGTCTTCCTAATATGTGTTTGTTTACATCTATTTTATGTACTCGAGTAGTACGGATTTTACACAGCAGTTATAGTACAGTAAATAAAGCTGAAGTCTGCTGTGACAAATAATTTATATTAATGATACGACAAACTATATTATTCTAGATCAATGCACTGACCAATACTTTTCAAATTCTAGATACATATGAGTATCTACAATTTTATTTTTAAGAAAATATGTTATAGGGGTGCCTGCATGGCTCAGTTGGTTAAGCATCCGACTTTGGCTCAGATCATGATGTTAGGGTCCTGAGTTTGAGTCCCTACTTGGGATCTGTACTGACAGCTCAGAGCCAGGAGCCTGCTTCAGATTCTGTGTCTCCCTCTCCTTCCGCCCCTCCCCAGCTAGCATTCCCTCTCTCTCTCTCTCTCTCTCTCTGGAAATAAATAGACATTAAAAATTTTTTAAAAATGTTATGACCTGGCATTCATGCTTTATTTTGTTTCTGAATAGTCACAGGATTTGACAATAAACTGTTTTCTGATTTGCAATCACATTTAAGTTGATAATTTAAAATTTATTATCAAGCCGCATTAAATTCTGTATTAAAATCACCATGATTAGAGGCATGATTAGAGGCAGATACATCAATACTATGTAGCTATATATATTATAAAGATGAACTTCAGTCATGCGAATAAAATATAAATGAGTATTAGAAGTTCTGCTGTACTGGAAAAACATGAGTCATTTCACAGGTCAACAGGGCAACACTCAAACAATTCTGTAAAACACCTAAGAATGCAGTTAAACCTTAAACAAACAAGATATATTTTTATACATGGCTATGCTTGCCAGAAAGAAAGGGAAGTTACAGGCACCAGAAATGAAAAGGTCCCTGATAGCAAGAATGCTGGGCTCTCAAACTGATGAGGGAGATGGGTCATCTTAATTTGAGGGGAGAAAGGTCGGGTGGTGCAGAAATGGTGACTGGGGTTCAAAACTCAAAGCAGGGAAAAGAAAAGGGACAAGGGTTCTAGGTTACAAGATGGGAAGTCAGAACCAAAACTTCTGCAAAACCTGGGACTCTGGAAAGAAAAGACTAGCACATCCGTCTGCCAGGGGCAAAGGAAAGGTTGACTAAGCCCTGTGTCCATGTTCAAAATAATAAAATACGGTAGTATTCTCCCATTCTCCTGAGACCCTGACAACCACAGCCCACCTCTGTCAGGTTTGAGGTTAGAATCTACACTCCCCACAGGATGAGGGGAGGCTGCAAACCCGGGATAGTTGAGAGGGAGTCCAACATCCACAAGTCTGATCACCTTGTTTGGCTGATGGTGAAGCACGTCATCTGCCCGTGGGGACTTTGGAGAACATCTCCACCAGACACACAATGTCAGGTATCTGAGTGCATTGACATTCCTCTTTCCTAAGACTCCTTGTTACCAGGAATGTCATCTTGCATCAAGTTCCTGAACGTCCAGTCAAAACCTTAAGTCACTGTTTAGTTCATGCTCAGGTCATTATCGTTGTTCTTTCCAGGCAAAGCGAGTAGCGAGGTGTGTTAATAAAGGCTGGTCCTGAGTAGGGTAGTCATTCTGTTAGTGTCATCCTGAAGCTGGCACCTTTCATGAGACAGGGCTTTCTCCAAGCCAGGGGTTTCAGATATTTTCCACTTTGGTAAACGGATTACAGGAAAGTCCTCTGGAGATTCAAAGCTTGATTATAGAAGGAGCAGCCATCCAGTATTGTGGCAGAAGGAGGCAGCCAGGAATTTCGGATACAACTTTATTTAGCTTTAGTACTAACATAAAATTTATGCCATAGAAACTATTTCTGAAGGACCAGGGCCAGGAGTACTGCTCAGCACACCCAAATTTGTATCTAAGTGGATCAAATGACAACAAATTGATGCTGAGTGGGTTTGTTTGCAAGGACACCTGGAGTTTCGTGATTTGGCATTTAATCATTTCGAGAACTCAATAGCAGAGCGAGCAACGTTTCTCCAAAGTACAGTAGTTCTTTGGGTGACATGGCTGTGCCCCAAAACTTTATGTCCAGTCACTAGGGTTCAGATACAAATGCTTGACAAAATTTGCATAAAATATCCTGTCCGTTGGCTTGATTATGAAAGCCCAAAGTTAGACCTGCTCTCACTCTCGTCTGAATCAGCTGGGAGCTTTTATTATTTTCTTGTTCTGCTTTCCAATTAAAATACAGCTTCCTGTGCCACTTGTTAATATAATGTGTAATATTCTTAACTTTAGAGTACGTTTCTTCCCCAATCCAAAGAGTTCTAGCAAAATACACATGCTTTTTAAAGGGGTAGTGTCATACAGTAAAACATCTTTCTTCAGGCTGTAGAAACAATACCCAGATATTTTCCAGACTATCGTAGACCTCTTCTCTGCACAGAAACTACATCAAGGCCCAATATTTTCGTGGGATTCATTTCTGTCATCTAAGTCCTGATGTTTTCTGCTCTCTAATTTCTATTAGCATGTTAGCATCAATAGAATAGTTTGGTTTGGTGTTATCTTCATGATGAGGACAATTATGTTCCTTTTGGACTAAGCACTTAAGGTTGACACGAGCTGGAAGACAGCACAGTGAATGGAGCTATATTGCTGTACTTGCCATGTATAAACCTCGAACAACTTCGAGTGGTTTTGGTCACCAATCAACAGTCACCAGATCTCTGGCTGTACCAGTTGCCAAAGGTGTTTATTTGCTTTAGTGAAAACAGACAGCATCTGGAAACAATAGCTTCAATTGGAGTCACCAGTTAATTAAGCTTAGAAATTCACTCTCGTTCTCTATCTGCCCTCCATCTTTCACACTTACAAAAATTGATAGTTAAATGGGAATGTGATAGAAAATACGGGTCTCTCTGAATCATTTCAATCCTTATGGTAAGAATAAGATCTCTTGTGCCCCCTTGGATATGCACGGTCTTTGTCAGGGGAGACCTTTGGAGAGCTCAGAAATGAAGGAACTCATGGGGTGAGGGTGTGGTTCCACCAGGAATATTGTTCGTTGTATAAGGTAATAACTCCATTTCATTCCTGACATCAGCTGGCCTCTGTTCCAACAGGTGAAGCAAGGAGTTCTTTTTGGTCCCAAACGAATGTTGTTCCCGACTCACAATCAGTATCAAATAGTCCCCCAATAATCTGCATAGTTCTTATTTTCTTAGTTCATATTTTTTCTTCCCCCAGTAAATGGTGGCCAGAGCACTGAGAACTTATGAGTTTAAGTATCTAAGCTCTACTGATCCTCCCTACAAATAGCAGTGCCATGACACATGGGCACAGGCAGCCCTGAACGACTTATGGTAAAGAGCAGCAGGGAAGAACACCCGTTCCCTGCAAGAAGCTTACTTTCAAGATGGAGCGAGAGAAAAGCACCTAGCAATGCACGACAATGGCATCAATGAAATATCAAAGAAGATATAATATAGAGCATTTACAAAATGAAAGTAAAAGATGATATAAGAATATATATCAGCAAATAATTTTAAGTATATGAGGATGTTCTGTAACTACCTTAACCCTATAGGTATTAAGAAGTATGGGGCAATAGACAATTTTCCTTTTTTCATTTTTTTAATGTTTATTTATTTTTGAGAGAGAAAGAGCGACAGAGAGCGAACAGGGCAGGGGCTGAGAGAGACAGATACACAGATCTGAAGCAGGCTCCAGGCTCCGAGCTGTCAGCATGGAGCCCAACATGAGGCTCAACTTCATGAACTGTGAGATCCTGACCCGAGCCAAGTCAGACTCTCAACCTACTGAGCCACCCAGGCATCCCAATAGGTAATTTTCTAATGACAATATTACAGAGTATGCAAATGGACTCAGAAATGAATAAAACACTAAATAGATTTATAATCATTGGGAAAAAAAGTATAAGTCAAATAAATCATTTAGATTCTATCAACAAAACAAACAAATGCTTTGGACCCTGAAAGACCATGTAATCACCACCTTGAAAACATTTATCCAAAGATTATGAATACACACACACACACACACACACACACACACACACCAGCAACCTACTTTATGAATTTATATTACTTTTATACCAAAGACAGTAGGTGAGAGAAAAATTATATTCTAAAGTCAATAAGAAATATAAATATAAAAATTGTTGATAGAATATTAACAAAATTAAACCAGCACATTGCGTTTGTCAAATCTGATTATAGAGGATTCATCCCAGTTAAAGCATGTAAGAATTGGCATCAGAAAATATGTATTTTTGCCATATTAACAGAACAAGGTATTATCCCATTTAATGAGAAATCATTCAGTAAACCTGAATATATATTCATAAAAAAAACCTTAGAAATATGAAACAGAAACTTCTGTACAGATCCAATATAACCCCTATCAAAATTCCAATGTCACTTTGCACAGGAATAGAACAAACAATCCTAAAATTTATATACGCCACGAGACACGCTGAAAACCCAAAGCAATCTTGAGAAATAAAAACAAAGCTAGAGCTATTATGCTCCCTGATTTCAAACTATATCCTAAATATGTAGTAATCAAAGCAGTATGGTATTGGCAGAAAACAGACACATAGATCAGTAGAACAGAATAGAGAGCCCAGAAATACACCCACATTTGTATTTTCAATTAATTTATGACAAAGGTGCCAAGAAAATACAATGGGGAAAAGGAACAGTCTCTTTGAGAAAAAGTGTTGGGACAACTGGACATGGAAAATAATAAAACTGGACTGTTATCTTACGCCATACACAAGAGTTAATTCAAAATGGAGTAAAGACTTGAATGGAAGACCTGAAATCATAAAACTCCCAGAGGAAAACATAGATGGTAAATTCCTGGACATCAATTTTGGTGATGACTTTTTAGATTTGACACCAAAAAAAAGGGCAGCAAAAGCAAAAATAAACAAAGGGAGTCACATCAAACCAAAAAACTTCTGCAAAAGCAAAGGGAACCATCAACAGAATGAAAAAGAAACCTACTGAACAAGGGAAAATATTTGCAAAGCATGTATCTAATAGGGCGTACGTGTACAAAATACATAAATAACTCGTACAACTTAATATAAAAACAGCAATAACCAGAAGCAATCCAATTGAATAATGGGCAGAGGATCTGACTAAACATTTTCCCAAAGACATACAGATGCACAACAGACACATGAAATGATTCTTGACATCACTGATCATCAGGGAAGTGGAAATCAAAACCACAATGAGATATCATCTTATATCTGTCAGAATGTCTATCATCAAAAAGACACACAGTGATAAGTGTTGGCAAGGAAGTGGAAAAAAGGGAACCTTCACGCACTATTGGTGGGAATGTAAATTGGTGTAGCCACTGTGAAAAACAGTATGGAGTTCCCTCAAAAAAATGAAAGAGAATGACAACACGATCTACCAGTTTTACTTTGGAGAAAGAAGAAAACAACACGAACTCAACAATCACATGCACCTCTGTATTCACTGAAGCATTATTTACAATATCCAAAAACGAGAACAGCATAAATGTCCACTGACAAATGAACAGACTAAAAAAATGCGGTATATATTTACAACGGAATATTATTCAGCAATTAAAAAGAATAAAATCTCGCCATGTGTGACAATATAGACGTCCCTTGAGCGCATCATGCTAAGAGAAGTAAGTCAGATAGAGACAGACAAATATTGCGTATCACTTGTTTGTGAAACATAAAAATCAAGAACAACAACAACAACAAAAAACATGCTCATAGATACGGAGAATAGATTGGTGCTCGCCCGAGGTGGGGGAGGGGTGGTGGAAAAAATGACTAAAGGGTTCCAAAGGTACAAACTTCCAGTTATAAAATAAATCAGTGTGATATTGCATGTCAAGTATACCTCAATAACAAAAGAAAACTTCTTTACCCTACAAAAATCTATAAATCAAAACTCTACAATTAAAAAAAAATCTACAGTAAGTATCACATTTCATCACTGAGATAGTAGGAGTACAGCAGGCACTGAACCTAGCTTCACCTCACTTCAAAACTCGAGCTTGCCCTAATACAACATTTGCCATAGCAATCATCTTCCCTTAGAAAGAGGGTGCTCCGGCCTCTTAATCTACTGTGAGGAAACCGGTCTGAGTGGACTCAAGCGATTTGTCTAAATTTACCCAACTAGAGAATAGAGGAACATTCACTTAAAGCCAGTGTTCTGTGGGGGGAAAAAAAAGTCAGCTGAGAGGCTCCTGGATGGCTCAGTTGGTCAAGACTCTGACTCTTTTGATTTTGGGTTCAGGTCAAGATCTCATGGTTGGGGAGATCAAGTCTGACATCAGGCTCTGAGCTGATAGCACTGAACCTTCTTGGGATTCTGTCTCTCCCTGTCTCTCTGCCCATCCCCCTCTCCTGCTTATGCATGTGCTCTCTCTCTCTCTCTCTCTCTCTCTCTGTCTTTCCCCAAATAAAGAAACAAAAATAAAGCCAGTTTAAAGCATGCTGGTTTATGTCCTCTCCCATCAAAACACAAACACATAACAATTGTAACTAATCTTGTTTATCAATTGTTTGCAACTGATTTTACAACGAGAATTAAGCTCAGAATTAGATTTTGTCTTATCTTGAAGCAATAAAATACTAGTAGAAATGTACAAAACATGTCTCTTTGTACAAATAAGACAATAGCAAAGAATGCTACTAAGTGTGCTTTGTTATATGGGGACAAATGTAAAAGATGGAAAACCACTCTAATTTCTATATTAAATTTGAGTGTCTAACAGGTTATCAGTTTTGCTGACAAATCATAAAAGCAGGGAATGTAAAGTGCAAGTTTGCTAGGAACCAGAAACTCCAAATATTTTGTCAGAAGCCAGTTAGGACCTTAACTACTTGGCAGAACTGAACGTATTACATGATTAATGCAGCTTGCGGAATAAATAAAAGTAAGTTTGAAACACATCTTTTAGCAAACTTCTAGTTACCTCTACATGAAGGCTGTTGTTACTCCATTTCCCCAGTTGATTTCTGTCATACCGGAATAGATACCTAGGGTTGAGAGAGCATAGTTTGTTTAAGATGCTAGGAACCTAGGGGCCCCTAGGTGGCTTAGTCGGTTAAGCATCTGCCTCAATGATTTCAGCTCAGGTCGAGATCTCAAGGTCATGAGATGGAACCCTGTGTTGGGGTCCACACTGAGCATGGAGCCTGCTTGGGATTCTCTTTCTCTCCCTCTCTGGCCTTCCCCTGCTCACACTCTCTGCTCTCTCAAAATAAATAAACATTAAAAAAAAGATGCTAGAAACCTTAAACTTATATCCTCATTTTTAAACACAATGAGCATGTCAAATAAAATCCACCCTGGGGCTATTGTCATACAATTGGTAACCTCTCCCTTAGTAACTGTGAAAATATTAAATTTGTATTCATAACTTAATGAACTTGTTTATATGTTTGCAAAGATCATATTGAGAGCTTACCTGGTGTGTTCTTTCCCTTTATTTCACTTATATATTTTATTTACTTATTTATTTACTTAGTAAATTCATTCATGTTTCAAGAGATGAAACCTACAAATCATGGTTCTTACTAGTTCAAATCTTTTCAAACTATTGATAAGACTAAGAGATTAAGGGAATAATACCGAGTAGAGAAAGAAAAACATAGTACCTGATGTAAAGGGAAAACCACACTGGGCACTTGTTAAACATGCCCAGGAAGACTTTATTCCAGACTATTGCAAGACTATACAGAGGAGAGACTATAATGGAGGAGAGAGGTTGAACTCACGTTGATGAAAAGAAGGAAGGGTTTTCAAATGCTGGGCTTACCTAATGGAAACATACCAGAGGACATTAGTGGGGAAGATGTTCAACGCGATCAGGCCAACTGTGTTTGCTCATTGTCACTATGGAAGTTAGGCTCTTGCCCTCTCACAGAGATTGAGAGGTAGAGACCCTGTGTTCTTAGGGATTACACTTCAAAGGGAGAATCCCCAGGTTGTAGAATATTTACATCTCAAAGGGGCAGAAAAGAATTTATAATCCCAAGTTTTCTAAAGTTAAAGTTCGAAGAAGGTCAGGGAGAAACCTGTCTAATGTTTAGTCAAGCTAAAGGAAACATTAGGCCGCCGTGGTCACTGATAACCATGATGGAAGTGTAGAGATTAAGATGATATTTGCCAAGTATATTAGGTGCTTTAAATTTCCAGGGACACTACAGAGAACAATATAGTAGGTATGAATGGATGGCCACATAGTCTGGTTTAGTGAAAAGAAGCTTGACTAATTTCATCTATTAATATGCTGGACTAATTCTTACTTGTGGGATCCTTGTTAGAGAGGAAGGATCTTAAAACAGAAATTGGGGTAGAGGTGGAGACTATAAGACCAACAGAGGAAAAGAAAGAAAACTATTGAGCTTAACCTTTACATACACTATTACTGAGATTCACATGGCTCCCAATTAGAGACTGATTCAGAAATACATATATATTTACTTGAGAGTTATTTGTTCAATCTTTCATTTTACCAGGTTGAAGATTTTTCCATAGCAAGTTGCAACTAACCCCACTGAAACTAAATTGGACTCCATTTCCCACAGGGCACAGGATGGAAAATGACAAAGATCCCCAGTCCCAACCTTGGATTTTAACATTAAATGAGATACCATGAAAAACAGGCCCCTAGTTTCTAGTTCTTGCGGTTATTAAACCCCAAAAGCCATAGCTCAATAAAATTACATAACTAAGATCCTACTCAACTTAATTTTCCAAGTGCATAAATTTCTCCCATGAAGGTTTGGGACTTTTTAAAAAATTTTTTCATGTTTATTTATTTATTTCTGAGAGACACACACACACACAAGCATGAGCAGGGGAAGGCAAAGAGAGAGGGAGACATAGAATCTGAAGCAGACTCCAGGCTCTGAGGTGTCAGCACAGAGCCCGACGTGGGGCTTGAACCCACAAGCCGTGACCTGAGTCAAAGTCAATGCTCAACCAACTGAGCTACCCAGGGTCCCTGAGGGTTTGGGACTTTTTAAAGAGTGTTAACTCTTTCATGCCTCTGGGGAGTCATGCACCGCATTTCACAATTGATGCATTAAATCCCGGGGAATTAGGAGTATTGCTGCATTTGTCAAAAGGACCATATCTGTTCCATGGAATAAACTGGGCATTGGGAGAATGGAGTTCGAAAATGCAGCATTGATTTCCTGATTTCAATGCTGAGCTTCACTGAACCGGACAATAGGAAGAATATAGATGGTTTCCAAATTCAAATGTACCTAATTTGCATGCTGAGTCATTTTAGTAATTATATTACCTGGTATTAATACGCTGCCACATCTTTTCAATAGTGGAGATTATTTTTAAAAAAAACTACAAGGTATTTGGATAAATTATTGTTTTATGTGATTTTATTTTTTCCTTTTAACTACTGCTATATATGAAATAGAAATCGGATATAGCTTTATTTTATATAGAATAAAAGTTTAGTGTCATAAAAAATAAGAGATTTTAGTGACTGACATTTTAAAAGGACCTTAATAGAACATCTTGTTTTCTAGAAAAAGTATTTTTCAGTGTATGTCCCATCAAAACCATCAGAACTGGACTCAAAAGTTTAGCTTTTATTGTTTCTAACTAATCTTAAAATAATAATTTCCAAATTTGTAATATGACAAGATTAACACATATGAGACATTCATATTTCAACATTTTTAAATCTGGAGACGTTTTCAAAATGACTAGTATCACTCTCCTTAGAAATAACTAAAACACTAATCTTAAAACCTAATAAATTAATAATGTCATCCAAAATGATCTGTTATCAAAATTAAATTGATACTTCTACTCTAAAACTAGGGGCGCCTGGGTGGCGCAGTCGGTTAAGCGTCTGACTTCAGCCAGGTCACGATCTCGCGGTCCGTGAGTTCGAGCCCCGCGTCAGGCTCTGGGCTGATGGCTCAGAGCCTGGAGCCTGTTTCCGATTCTGTGTCTCCCTCTCTCTCTGCCCCTCCCCCCTTCATGCTCTGTCTCTCTCTGTCCCAAAAATAAATAAACGTTGAAAAAAAAATTAAAAAAAAAAAAACAAACTAAAATTTGTTTTTAAAGAATTAAAGCTCATTAGTGTTTCTCATTAGGTTAGAATGATTGTTGACTTGAGTTTATAGTTCCTCATATGTATTCAAATTACATACAACCAAACTGTTGTATAGAAAATTGTAAGGATGGGGCCAGGGCACTGGGTGGATGAGTCGGTTAAGCATCTGATTCTTGATTCAGCTCATGTCATGATCTTACGGTTGAGGGTTCGAGCCCCACGTCGGGCTCTGCACTGACAGCGTGAAGCCTGCTTAGGATTTTCTCTCTCCCTCTCTCTCTGCCCCTTCCGTGCTTGTGTTTGTGCTCTATCTCTCAAAAATAAATAATAAGCATTTTTTAAAAACTTGTAAGTATAAAAAATAGAGTGATAATAATACTGACAATGTTAAAGAATATTAAGATAAAGACATACTTTGGGTAGGCCTAAATTACAATGGCTTAAAACTCATACCACACAAATATAATTTTATATGCATATCCGATTAGTTTTTTAAAGTGGTTTAAAAATTAAAGAAAAGACATAAAGCTAAAGTTAATTTCGGTGACGTATTTGCTGGATTTTTGACTGAAAACCTTTAAATATAATTTAATTCCAATGGGCATGTTAAAAACTGGATTCTGACACTTAGGTACTATTTTGCTATAAATATTCTTCTTTGACCAGATACGTGTTTACCACAATATACACCTGGCTCCATTCTGTAATAGAGTCTCTTTTCAAAATAACAGAATGCAATGATATTTCTTAAGAGCCTCGGTTTCTGAAAACACCTTTCCAATAGTCTTGCCAGTTTCACAGTTATAAACAGCTAGTGGTAGAGAGCATTGTTGAAATAAAGAATAGTGTCGTGGGTCAGGTTTTCAGTATTTGTTTTCGTTTGTTTTCTCAACAACAACCTTACTTCTGTTTGGCCTGATCTAATTTATTTCAGATTATAAATCGATACGGCTTTACGTGTCTAATGCAAGAAACTAGAATGGAAAAAAAGCCCCTGAAATTATCAAATAATTCCATAGATTTACATTTACCTACAAATGTGCAGCTATAATACAAAGCAGAAGGCATTGCCAATATAGAGCAAGAGCCTCTGCCAATGGGTATTAAATGATAAAGTAAAAAGTTATTTCATCAGTCCTTTTACTTAATTGCGAAGTGGTTTTTAAATTGTAAAAATTGGAAGAATTTAAGTGATTTGTTAATTTTGAGTTAACTTTTGGCCATTCCTTGATTTCAGTGCATACGATGGACTCCCCTTTAAAGGTGTTTAAAGGTGGTAATGAAAAATACTGTGATTCATATTATACAAGCAGTAAACCAAATATCATTATTTTTCTTTCTCATTATCTCTCTCTATTCTGGGTGTTGTTTGGTTACCCAGCTTCTTGGGACATAGTTATTTATTTATTTATTTTTGAGACCGAGGAAGAGAGTTTGTGAGGGAGGGGCAGGGCGGGGGAGGGAGAGAGGATCTCAAGCAGGCTGCACGCCCAGTGGGGAGTCCAACAAGGGGCTCAGTCTCACCACCATCAGATCATGACCTGAGTCAAAATCAGGAGCCGGATGCTTAACCGACTGAGCCACCCATGGGCCCCTGGACATAGTTATTTAAAAGGATTTCACCTAATCCGAAAGAATAAGGGCAGGTAGCAGCAGAAAAAAGTACGCGTACAAATGTACTCGGGGCTCTTTCTGGTAGCAGGAAGGACTGATGTCTTCCAAGGGAAGAGAAACGTGATTACTCAGCACATCGACATCAAGATGCCCAAAACTCAGGTGTCCTGGGGAACAAAGGTTGCCGCTTGAGGGATGGATTTGCAATCAGCCTGCAGAAATTGAGCAGCATGTTCCCATTTTCCATAAGAAATCTTAAAACCTCTTTATGAATCTTTGCCTCAACCACCTTTAACTTCACAGTAAAATATGCTTGGAAAACATATCATTCATCTTTACATGTATTTATAGCTCAAATATGTATTTGGGATTTTCCATTAAGAACAATATACTATTCTTACTTTGCCTGAATTCACACAGGAGTAATTCTCTACAGGACTACACTTCATTTACTTTTTAAGTGTGCAACTCTGGAAATGATTTGAATATAATGAAAATGCTATTAAACGCACTTTTGTTGAACAGCATAATAAACCTCACTTTAATAACCAAAATGTAATCCAGTCATTTGTCTTCTTGGAGAACATTGCACGCCTGGTAGAAAGGGAAAGGAGCTCTTAGTGTGTCTTTTCCTCTTTTATTATGTGAAGCCAAAGCCAAGAAAGAATTATAAGTTATGACACATACATTGTTTGTTAAAACCAAACTCATTGCACTATATTTATGCCCCAGATGAAGAAATCTTAACTGGATAGAAGCTTTAGAATGGCTTTATTTTACACCTCCACTGGTAAGAGTAGCATAAAGGGTATGTTAAAAAAAAAATGGGGGAAATTCTAAGACATCTTGGGGAATTATAAAGAAAAGTACATAAAATTATAGTGTGGGGAAATTTGAGGAAAATGTTACGTGTTACTGAATTCTGGCATGACATTGATGGAAGGGTGGAAATGCATTCAGGCCTCTTCAATTATAAAATAATAATTGCTTTTATTTTCCTTTTGTTTAAAACTCCCACACAAATATGCTTGGAAGAAAACATTATTATTTTCAGAACACTACTGAGATTTGAAGATTCAATGGTCAGAAGAATGTGGCGTCTATTGCAAGACAGAGATATCTTCTGCCAAACAACATGATTTGTTTATTCTATAGTGTACCCTTAATCTCCCCCTCAAATAGAGCATACTACTACGTAATATTCTCTTAATTTGCTTCAAGAATAATATAATTAATTGCATTCTATTTTTTTAAGTTTATTTATTTATTTTTGAGAGAGAGACAGAGGGACAGAGAGAGGATGAGTCGGGGAGAGGCACAGAGAGGGAAAGACAGAATCCCCAGCAGGCTCCACGCTGCCGGCGCAGAGCCCAAAGCAGAGCTTGAACTCACGAACCACAAAATCATGAGCTGAGCTGAGACCAAGTCAGGGGAGCCACCCAGGGGCCCCTAATTAATTGCATTCTTATTTCCAATAAGAACCCACAAAACTAGGAGCACCTGGGTGGCTCAGTCCATTAAGCGTCTGACTGTTGATTTTGGCTCAGGCCATGATCTCGTAGTTCATGAGGTCAAGCCCCACATCAGGCTCTGCACCGACAGCGTGGAGCCTGCTTGGGATTCTCTGTCTCTCTGATCATCCTCCGCTCACGCTCTCTCTCCAAATAAGTAAATAAACATTAAAAGAAAACATTTAAAAAGACAAAACTAAGTTTCTAAACCCTGCTTGGGATTCTCTGTCTCTCTGATCATCCTCCGCTCACGCTCTCTCTCCAAATAAATAAATTAACATTAAAAGAAAACATTTAAAAAGACAAAACTAAGTTTCTAAACCCTGCTTGGGATTCTCTGTCTCTCTGATCATCCTCCGCTCACGCTCTCTCTCCAAATAAATAAATAAACATTAAAAGAAAACATTAAAAAAAAACAAAACTAAGTTCCTAAACCCACCTGGTTGCATTCATGTTAAATACTCCAGTGACCGTTGGTTACTACAAACATATACAGATTACCTGCAATTAGCTGCTCTTACCTTCTCCACTGCCTGCTCAGACCAGAAACCACAGGACCTCTGATTCCACCTAGTCTCAAATCTATGAAGAATGTCTTACTTGAATTCAGAATACCACCACGCTTGACTTGGATTGTTCTGAGGAACCAGGAATTTAAGCTCTTTACCGGGGTCATGCTTGAGGCACAAGGAATCATCGTCTGAATTATGACCAGCTTCGGGTTTGATGAATGTTCTGCAGCAGTGTCTGCACATGGAAAGCACCCAGGGAAGCTGTAAAAAACAAAAAACACCCTGAGGCCTGAGTTCCGTCCACCCCCACGTTCGGCTTTGATGGGTCTGGGCTGTGTCCGGGCAAAGCATGTTTTAAAAGTTCCCCAGGTGATTCTCGTGTGCTGCCACGTTTGAGAACCACTTCTCTTAGCTAATTGTCATCTTGCAGAGAGGCACGTGAGCATCACTGGATTTCGCGAAACTGTATGCATGAGAGAAGAAAGAATCTGAAATTTTTGAGAGACAAAGATGGGATGATTCCTACAGGAAGTGAATTTTTTAGAAAGAAAAAAAACAAACATGTTGGAAGGGGAACATTAGTCAGTTTTGTTGTATCGATGTGTCACATGGTTCCCTTCTGTGTTCTCATATTTGGTCAACTCCATTAAGTCTTGGTTACTTAGGGATGGTGACAGGTTGGCTGGGATGTTCTATCTCTACCAATACTCCCCACATAAGTCGCGGTGGAGGGGCTCTGGAAAGTCCCTCCACACTCTATTTAATTCCCTTGTTGATTGTCAGCGTCTTGCTTTAACTTAACGCTTTGTGAGAAATTTCTTTTTTATTTCTGACTACAGAACCTTGTAGTGTGCCTGAGAGCTAGCTAAAATTCAGTAAAGGTTTGTTGAATAAATATTGAATGATGACCAAGTTGAATGAATAATTTAAAATTATTTTTGCAACTAGTTCAGTCTTTATTAAGCAGAATAAACAAAACATCCCCACCTAAATACTGCCGTCTCTCCTTTCTTTTTTTTAAAAATGTAAGAAGTTTTAAAAATTAATATTCTCTTACAGAGTCTCCGACATACTGTTCGGAAACCCGTGACTCAGCTGGGGTCTCCTTTGTTGTCTCCTTTATCCCTTTAAAGAAGCTTCTGAAATAGGTAATATGAAAAGTGACATCAAGGATAATAAAGAATACTGTGAATTCTAGGAAAGCATTGCCTTGGTAAAGCTTCTCAGGTTTAAGTAGTTCATCTTGGCTATCTAAGGGCCATTGTATAACAGTCACTCTGCTCTTGGGGAGGACCTTTGATGTGTGGCCATGCCAATTTGTTTGAGGAAGTATTCTCCTTCACAGCCAGCCAGGAAATGTCCTTATTGACATAGAAGTGAAGAGTTCCATCTTCTAATGAAACAACTGATATGCTTTACTCTTCTAATTTGGGAAACAAGGATTTACTGTGACTGTTCCAGCTGCCTGTCTCCTATTCTATTCTAATATTTTCCCCATTATTACACTCTGCCCTCTTTCTCAACACTCTCCCTTGTCATATTAATGAATTTTTTACATTCGTCTCTAGAACCCACATTCACACTTGTCGAAGGTTAATCATTTCTCCCTGGGCTAGTCTTCTGTTTTGGGTGTCATGGATTTCAGTAGTCATCCTCTGGACTCCACTGCTGTCATCTTTGACCTGGGAGTCAAACTCCACCTACACTCTTTGAGGACTTGGGCCACAGTCTTCTTGTTCAGGACCACACCTCTCATTTTCCTAGCCAACGGTTACCACCCAGTTGTACTTTCTGTTCCTAACAACGTTTCCAACTCACGCGTTATATAACCTCTGGTCACAAAACTCCTATGCTTTAATCCCGTTGAATGTGTGCTTTGATACCATTCAACGTCTCATTCATAATTCACTCCTCTTCCACCTTTTCTCCTATGGATGCAACTGGCTTTCTGTTATACAATTTCCACCACTGTCTTATTTTTATACTCAATTAGCTCCATTTTTATACTCAATTCGCTCTCAGTTAGAACCAAGCTATTACCAACTCTGTTTCTCTAAATCTACACATTGATATGGCAAACGGTTTGATATAGCCACATTGTATGTGGAGGGAGGAAAGTTCCCACGTTGTCATTGGGAACCTGGACCAGGGCAACTCTAGCAGGTGCTGTGGTATTGATAACAATCCTATCTGGATGGCCCTCTTCTCATCACCATTGTTCTTATTGTTCCTAGCTTCATTGTCTTTGGTGTTGAGCTATAAATTCAAACGGTTAGATTCTCCATAGCATGTGAATAACAGAAACAATTTTAATAAATAGGGCTTTCGCACATAATGGATTAGAACAGATAGTGAAATCACTTTGTGAAAGAACATGGTTACTGGGTTTCTAGTCCTTGGTATGGCCCTAATTGATTTTATTAATCTCAGTAAATGAATCTAAAGAAAAAAACAATGCGACAAGCATAAAGGGAAATTTTGTCGAGGAAAGACAGAAGAGGAAAAACAAAAAGTAGCCAAAACCTATCCATCAAACACACTTACTGAGGGGGATGATATTTTTCATTTTACTTTCGACCAGAGATAGACCATGGAGGTGATGAACCTTCAGCCACAGGCCTGAAACTTCAAATGCCCTCAAAAGGGTCCTATCAGTGTATTCACATGGTCATATGCATTTTGTTTAAATAAAAAAAAAAATTACAGACTTTAACCAAAACTGGTTGAGATCGCTGCTTCTTCACATTATGACTTTCTTCCGCAATGTTCTTCCTTATTTGGGATTGCACAGGAGTGGACCCACTGTCATACTATGGAGAATTTTTAAAAATCCCAGTGGGAGAGTTTCAATAAAATAAGTAAGAAACTACAAACTCCCGCATTGAAAGTACCCGTGAATGTTAAAATTACTTAGTGAAGACTTGAGAGAAAATGCAGATAGAATTAATGTAATGCAAAACAACAATAATAATAAATTGAAATAATTTTGACACTGAGGAGCTAATTGCAGTGAAAAATGATTTCAGATGACACCAACGGTAGTAACTCATGTAAAGGAAGAGATAAGTTTTGAATAAGAATAATTAATAGGCTTTTGTATTGTTTGATAATTCAATTAATGAAGTGGCATAAATCATATAAACATGTTGGAAAAATATTTAAATTTCTTGCTGATGTGACATGAAATACTGATATGGACCTGATAACGGAAAAATCACAATATAACACTAAAACCATGACAGCCGTGACAAATGAGTGAATTGTTTTTATCGATTCAATCAGTGTTTAAGACTAGGTATGACGGAGGAAAATGGGAAATGTCCTGAAATCCTACATCTTACATGTGAAAGATACTCATAGCAGTCTTTTGAAATTTGAATAAAAATTCTAAAATATACTTGAATTTACAAATAATGAGAAATCGCTAGAAGTTATAAATAACAAAAACTTCCTAAAATCTTCTAGAGAAAATATTGTCTTTCTGGTCTGTCTGGAGAAAATATTACAAAATTGAAAACTGAGGAGTCATTCAAGGAATATTAAGGCAAAAATATTAGAGAAAAAAGTGTTATAAAAATGTGTCAGGGATTAATTAACAAAAATATATTTTTCTCGGGGCGCCTGGGTGACTCAGCCGGTTAAGCATCTGACTTTGGCTCGAGTCATGATCTCATGGTTCTTAAGTTCGAGCTCCACATTGGGCTCTATGCTGACAGCTCAGAGCCTCAAGCCTGCTTCAGATTCTGTCTCCCTCTCTCTCTGCCCCTCCCCAACTCACGCTCTGTCTCTCTCTTTCTCTCAAAAATGAATAAATGTTAAAAACAATATATATAATATATATACATATATATAATATATACACATATAATATATATATACATGTATATAATATATGTATATATATTATATATATTGTTTTTATATACATATATATATTTCCTCAGTTTTATGACGTTTAATATATCTAGGTCTCAGTTAATTTGTTGCTATATACCTTCACAATCAGTTCATTTTATTATTGGTTTTGTATTTATTATTTTGTATTATTTTTTATAGTCTCCTTATCCCTGCATAGATATAAGCTTCAGTGCTCACAAATCTGGATCTGCATTTGTCTTTGTCTATTTTTCAGGCCGAGCTAAGCATATGAAAAACAAAGAGAAGAATGTAGTGAGAATATATGAATTTACAAAAGAGAACGCTTTTCTTTAAACTGTGTGAGATGCTTTCAAACAGGAGATTTCACAAAGCAATACTGACTAAACCCAAAGTGAGTTTTCTCATGGCCATTTCTTAAAATCTGTACAAGATTTTTCTTTGGGAAAGTCTTCAAAAAACAGGTAATGGTTATTTTTTCAACAATTTTATAGGAATATGCAGGAAACCAAGATTTCTTCAAAATGTCTGAAATATCTACTCTGCGCTAGGCACTCTTTTGTTTTAATGTTTTATTTATTTTTGAGAGAAAGGGAGACAGAACATAAGTGGGGGAGGGGCAGAGAGAGGGAGACACAGAATCTGAAGCAGGCTCCAGGCTCTGAGCTGTCAGCACAGAGCCCCATGCGGGGCTTGAACTGACCTGAGCTGAAGTCAGTTGATGAACTGACTGAGCCACCAAGGCGGCCTCTTAAGGGCTTTTAGCTACAATGCTCAATGATACCTTCTCATCCCTTCTTTCAGTGGGGCTTGGGCAGAATATAAAGGAATAAATACAGTTTTGGGTTGTACATGTCTATTCAGGCTGCTATAACAAAAATAACATAGTCTGGGTGGTCTAAACCACAAACATGTATTTCTTAACACTTCTGGAGGCTGGGAAATCCGAGTTCAAGGCACTGACAGATTCAATGTCCGGTGAGAGCCTTCTCCACTCCCTGACTCACTGTGGATACAGTGAGAGAGTTCTCTGGGATCTCTTCTTCTAATGGCACTAATCTCATCCATGAGGGCCCCGTCCCACAACCTAAACACCTTCGAAAGGCTCCGCTTCCTCATAGACTCATATGGAGGGTTAGGATTTCATCGTATGAATCTGGGAGGGACACAAACACTCGGTCCATAATGAAAAAAAAAATAGTACATAACGAATGAAATAAACAGAGCCCTGTAATAAAGTACAATGGAAGAAAGGAATGCTATTTGGTGCAAGGAGGTAAGAAAACCTTCCTAAGAATGAGAACTAAATTTTATATCTAAATAATGAGAAGGAGGCAGACATGAAAAGAATACCAGGAAGTTATTTATGCACAGGAGAGAGCAAATACAAAATCTATGGTAATAAGTGGGTGTTTTTAAGTTTTGTGCTTACTTAATACTTCTACGAGAAACACTTGGTAATTTGTATCACCAAAGTAATTTGGTAAGTACATTTGGTTTTAATTAAACAGATTTTTAAATTTTTTTTTAACGTTTATGTATTTTTGAGACAGAGAGAGACAGAGCATGAACGGGGGAGGGTCAGAGAGAGAGGGAGACACAGAATCTGAAACAGGCTCCAGGCTCTGAGCTGTCAGCACGGAGCCCGACGCGGGGCTCGAACTCACGGACCGCGAGATCATGACCTGAGCCGAAGTCGGGCGCTCAACCGACTGAGCCACCCAGGCGCCCCATAACTAAACAGATTTTTATAGTACTTCCTCTAATAGAGTATTCTTCATGGAAGACACTTAAATATGTTGAGGAATACCTAGCGTACACCCACTTTTGCCCATCTACACATCAATGAGTAAGTCTCAAAAGACCCTTGGAATCGTTTTTAAAAGGAACCTCCACGCTACTCAATTTTTGTCCTGAATTAATTATGAAGAAACAACATCTGATGAGAGCTCACAACTCATTGCATCACTAGCACAGGAAGAGTCCTTGTTCGGGCTGTGACAGGACAAATCGTGACCTTAGTGCTTTTGGAAGAAACGTTATACTTGACAGGTTGCTGAAACAGCTCTTTGAAAAGTAATGCGGCAATTTATTACCTTCATAATTGATAATATATCCCATAAAATGATTTCATTTAAGGACAGACAAATAAAGGATACCATTTGAAGGGACGTAATGAATTTGAAAACTCAAAGAAATTTGAAATGGAAAAGCACGCGATGAGAATAATGGTCTGTGTAAAGTCTATTAATATGCACTTTGCATTGGTCATGGGGTACAGAATAAGATCTCAGGAGTCAGTCTGTCCAAGTTAAGACCCCTGCTCTTTGACTTACAACCTCATTCACCTTGGAAACCCGTTTGAACTCTCCATACCTCAGTTTCCCGACAGGGAAACAACAACCATATTTACTTCATAAGTTTGTTGCAAACATGTAGCAAAGATCTTGCAAATAATAGCTACCACTATTATTAATTGAACTGATTTTTTGTAATATTAAATTTTCATTTTGTACCCATTTTAACCAACTCTAATAAGTGAAAGTACATCATGTGTTAGTAAATAGGTTTGGTAAAACCTGCTGCCTTCAGGCGATCATCTTAATTGTGACCCCTTTTCGGCGCCTGGGTGGCTCAGTCGATTAAGCGTCCGACTTCGGCTCAGGTCAGGATCTCACGGTTCGTGGGTTCAAGCCCCGCATCGGGCTCTGTGCTGATCGCTCCGAGCCTGGAGCCTGTTTCAGATTCTGTGTCTCCCTCTCTCTCTGCCCCAACCCCCACTCGCTCTCTGTCTTCCTCTGTCTCAAAAATAAATAAACATTAAAAAAATAAACAAAAAACTGTGACCCCTTCTCTTTCCTTTCCTTTGGTTGTATTTTAAGGTTTAGAGTAAATGAAATACAACACAGTTAATCTTAAGTATAGAATAATGATAAAGCCTGTATCTTCTAGTAAAAATGAGTTTCAGTGAACTGCACTAACCAGAATTTACCGTCTTATTGCAAACTATTCCTGTGGCCATTCTCGGTGAAGTAAATATGACATGTGTGACCCTTCCAATACTCTGCGGCCTCTCTTGCAGGTTTGCTCTCCTTCGACGATCCTGTTCTCCCCCATTCCTCAATCTCTCAACTCCAAATCGTATTTTAGACCTTGCCATTATCAGTAACTACAGGAGCATGCTGCTTGCAATTCGGAGCTTTTCCCTTGTTCTGTTATGAGTAGATAGGTCCCACCAGAAGTTAGGATTTATAGACCTGATTTTGCATTTCTCACCCCTTCATTGTCCCACTGCTTCCCACAGGAAGCTTAGAGTCTGATCATCATCAGCCTTTTCTTGGATTCCCCCACCTCACCTCTCTTGTCCTGTTCCAAGTTTAGTCTTTGTTTGGCTAAACCACAACCCTGATTAAATCTAACTCCATGCATCTACACCAGAAACCATGTGGCTGGTTGAATGCAACAAAAGGAAACATAATTAACTGACTATTCTTATTAAATTCAGGACCCTCCTTGTTTTCAATTCAGTCTTCCATAACCCTGGCAATCACACAATGTTTTCCTGGTTCATTCAGACTCACACATGCCTAGAAGACTATTCACTGATATGTCCTCTCTCTCTCTCTCTTTTTAATTTTTTTTAAATATTTTTATTTATTTTTGAGACAGAGACAGAGCATGAGCAGGGGAGGGACAGAGAGAGAGGGAGGCACAGAATCTGACACAGGTTCTAAGCTCTGAGCTGTCAGCACAGAGCCCGGTGCAGGGCTCAAACTCATGAACCGTGAGATCATGACCTGAGCCGAAGTCGGTCGCTCAACCCACTGAGCCACCCAGGCCTCCCTGTCCAATCTCTTTAAATCTCCAATACTCCCTCCCCATCTTTTTCCTCCACTGATTACTTAGATTTCTATTTCTTTGAGAAAATGGAACAACCAGAGTACAACCTCCAGTAATTCTGTAACAACAACATTATCTTCCCACTTGCCTGCAACTGTGCTAACATAATTTATGTTTCCCCCCCAATAATATGGATTTACTCTCTGTGCTTCTAGCAATGACTCACACACCTACCTGCTTCCTTGATTCCGTCTCCTTTCAATTACTCAAGGACTTTCCTCAGGCAATTTTCCCCCTGTTCAAGCAGATTAATTTTTCCCCTCTACTGGATGTTTCCCATCAGAATATACACTCAACTGTAATTACGTCACCTGAAGAATCTGTTGGCTTCATTACCTTCAGCTATTACCCCATTCTCCCCTGTCCTTCCTAGTAAAATAGCATAAAAACATAACTTCAGTTAAAACTCTCAGAGCGTTGTCACACTTGTCAAACAACCCTCCTCATGACCACAAATCACCTCCACTTTGCTGAAGCCAGTGGTCACATCTAAAGCTTCTCTACCTTGACATATGAGTGTTTGACGTCCCCTTCTCTTTAAGCTTTTCTTATAGGGTTTTATGACATGCAAATCTCTTGGTTACTATTTTCCTTTTTTGGCTTTTACTTCTCTGTCTCCTTTGTCTGTGTCTCCTTTCTTTCTAGAACTCATTTCCCTGACTCATTTGTATGGGCCATCATTTTCTCAGTCACATTTCAGTATGAATACACTCCATCACCAAACTCATCCAAGCTAATGGTTTCATGGCTTTTCCTTGAAAACAAGAGAAGTTATTAACTTAGGGAATTTCCATTTGCTCTTCCTTCTGCTGGGAATATTTTCCTTCCCTGTATACTGTTGCTGAACCCCTCACAGCTACAGAGCTGCACGTAAAATCTACAATCCCTTAATTTGTCTTCTGTGTTATCCTTCCCTTCCATCTCTCCGGGGTTCAGTTTGGATTTTTTTTTTTCTGATATCATATCCCAGTTTATTGATTCTCTCTCTAGTTGTGTTCAGTCTTCGATTAGAACTATATACTGGGATCTTGACTTTGGTTATTGTGTCTTTAAGTTCTATATTTTTTGTTTCTTTTTTATGGCTCCTTATATTCTGCTACATTTTGAAGTCTTACATACCGTTTTTTTAAATTACATTAAGGATAGCTAATTTAAAGTCTGGGCTTCATATATAGACTGCAATAAATGGAATCCTATATGCTTTTTTTTAAAAAAAAAATAACATTTATTCATCTTTGAGAGACAGAGAGAGACAGAGCATGAGTGGGGGAGGAACAGAGACAGAGGGAGATGCAGAATTTGAAGGAGGCTCCAGGCTCTGAGCTGTGTCAGCACAGGGTCCGATGCGGACTCTACGTTGACTGCAAGATCATGACCTGAGCGGAAGTCAGACGCTTAACTGACTGAGCCAGGCACCTCGCTTTTTTTTTTTTAAGTTGTTCTCTCTCTGTGTCTCTGTCTCACCTTGTCTTTGTTGTTCTCTCTTAATTCAGTCTTATCTCCTATTGTGCCAAATTAATTTTGAGTGAATGCTGGATATCACTTATGCAAAACTAGTGAAATAATTTGACGCCTATGGTTATGTGATAGCCTCCAGGTAGAATTTTTATTTTCATTTGGAAAGTGTCTGGGAATGATAGAATTTTGGGATAATTTTACGCCAATTTCAAATATGAAGATGATTTGAAGCAAAAACTTAGTTTCTAAAAATCACTCTCTTTCAGATCACTCTTACTTTTAAAGTATGTACATTTGAAGTCTCCACCCAAAGCGTGAGTGGTGGTTATAACAGACACTCTCTCCCTTGATGAGCTTCGTCTCTAATTTATTTACTCCTATCTCACAAAATCTTCAAATATGCCCCCTAAGTTTCTCAGATTCACATCACCTTTTCCAGATCAAGCTTAAATTTTTTTTAATGTTTATTTATTTTTGAGAGAGAGAGAGAGTCAGAGCACGAGCAGGGGAGGGGCAGAGAGAGGGAGACACAGAATCGGAAGCAGCCTCCAGGCTCTGAGCTGTCAGCATAGAGCCCAACGCAGGGGTCAAACTTAAGAACCATGAGATCATAACCTGAGCCCGAGTCAGACACTCAACTGACTGAGCCACCCAGGCAGCCCCAGATCAAGTAAATACTTAGAAGAAAAAAAAATCTCTGGTAATTGGACTCACCCCTCTAGGTGTCTTTGTGGTTTGTCTAGTTTGTGGACCCATAATTATTCATAATGCTTTTAGTTCTCCAATGACATTAAGCAGATATTGAGAAATATTGTAAACTTTCTATGCATCCTCAGCAGGAATGTTCATTCAAATTACTCTGTATATATACTTTTCTGTTATTTCTTTATCTCTTATTTTATCTTTCAATCCTAAATTTCAACAGTGTTCCCCCCAAGTATCAGCCCCCCAAAAATCTTTATATATAATTGAAATGTAAATGATGTTAAGTAAAATTTTTAAAAAAAAATCCTATCACTTTGGAGAAATCACATCTCTCTGAATTAATATATGGAAGTATTAGGCATCAAATAACTGGTAAATGGAAATGAAATTGAAAATTTGGACTGCAATATTTTTTATTTGTAGGAAACAATTGCAAATTTTACATGGAAAAGACAGGGATTGAAAGCACTGTGAATTGGTGCATCTGGACTTCTGACACAAGTTGGAATGAATTGAACCAGGAAAGATTAAACCGGAAGTTCAGTTAGCCTGTAGATAGGACCATGTGCCTAAATGTATTTCCAAAGACGAGTAAAAGTAAAGACTGTCTTTTACTCACTCTTACTCTATTTTCTTCTTCCTTATTGAATATACTTAAATTTATAATAAACCCTCTAATCTGAGTAGAGACCAAACATTGTTTTTTACTGTCCATTTGCTCATATCCAAGTATGCACTTAGGTGACATTGGATGGATCCAGAAACATATTTTGGGAACTCGGTCAACAAATTTTCGAACAAAAATCACAGGCCAAATCTAACAAGATGAGGTTTACTGGGGATGGTAGTTTTGTTGACTATTATTTTCATTATTATGGAAATTAATCAAGTTTACATAAAGTAGAAAATCTATTTTGAATAATTGTTTATTTTTCAGGTCCTCATTTATGCAAGAAATGCATATTGATAGAATTCTGAACTTCAGCAAAGTTGGATGCTGCTTACGAAAGCAAAAATACAATTAAAAACAGAGCAGTCTAAAAAACTTTGATACGAATAAGCATATCTAGGGGTGCTTGGGTGGCTCAGTGGTTTAAGCTTCCAACTCTCGGTTTCAGCTCAGGTCATGATCTCATGGTTGTTGGGGTCGAGCCTGGAGTTCAGTTCAATGCTGACAGCACAAAGCCTGCTTGGGATTCTCTCTCTCTTCTCTCTCTGACCCTCCCCCACTTGTTCACTCTTTCTCTCTCTCTCAAAGTAAATCAACATTAAAAAATGTAAATTAAGAAAAGAATAAGCATATCGAGGGGCACCTAGATATGGGTGGCTCAGTCTGTTAAGTGTCCAACTCTTGATTTTGGCTCAGATCATGATTTTACAGTGTGTGGGTTTGAACCCCAAGTTGGGCTCTATGCTTACAGTGTGGAGCCTACTTGAGATTCTCCCTCTCTATCTCTCTGCTCCTCCCCCATTTGCTCTCTTTCTCTCTCAAACATAAACTTTTTTTTAGAATACCAAGCAGCCTTGGTCTTTTTTTTTTCAACGTTTATTCATTTTTGGGACAGAGAGAGACAGAGCATGAACGGGGGAGGGGCAGAGAGAGAGGGAGACACAGAATCTCGGAAACAGGCTCCAGGCTCTGAGCCATCAGCCCAGAGCCTGATGTGGGGCTCGAACTCGCGGACCGCGAGATCGTGACCTGGCTGAAGTCGGACGCTTAACCGACTGCGCCACCCAGGCGCCCCCATAAACTTTTTTTTAATAAGCATATCTATTTCCTGGAAGCTTTCTTTGCAATGCACTATTTGTCAAACTGAGACCAAGGTGATGTTTAAGGCTGAATCTTCATTGCTCTCAGTAATGGAAAAATCAGAGACCTCGCTATGTGATAATAACAATGAACACTGTCGACTGAGGCTCATATACCTGAAACATTGGCATCGTAGACGACATTTTTTTTTTGCATTTTGGTTCTTCCTTTAGACAAAAAAATCACCATCTGCCCCTATTTGTTCATGCATGTTTCTTACGAATATGGAAAACAGAGTAAAGCTCCAAAACTCTCTGCGCCTTGTGGGGCGACATTTGGCACAGGAAACTAGGAGAGGTTGAATGTAGGGGTAAGATAGAAGACTGAGAGATATCTTCTTCTAGTTCATACTCAAAGATGTATGTGCACGTTTGTGTGTCTTTTACTTACACAGCTCCATAAAAGACATCAGCTACGTAACACTAACCATTGCAGACCTCCTCTTTAGTATCCTCTGCCACGTGGACTTAGGAAAATTAAATTCTTCATAAATTTGAAAAAAAAAATTATCTACCTCGAAGACAAAATTAGAGTTTCTGACACCTGTATGAAGCGCAGAACACATTAAGGAAAAGAAAGTTCGGACATAGCCATAGCAATCTTCGTGATTCCTATGTACTGGGGCAATATGGCCAAATTTAAAATATTTTTGAACTTCCCGACTCCTTATTTTGCATACCTGTTTTCCCAACTGTGAAGCTCTATCAATTTTTTTTAAATATTTCTCTGAAATGTTTTCTAACGTCATCATTAATGCTGGTGCTTAAATTAATTAAAAAATTAGATAATTGATGATATTTATAGATTTCAGAATAAATCTGAAATACGTAAAACAGAAGCACATATTCTTGGTTTGTTTGCTGTGTAAAGGTCATCAGGAGGACTTACAGTCCCCAAACATTTAAAGTTTTAGGCACTGTATCGATATAATTACACAAGCAGTATTACTTTATTTGTTGTTATTGTTGTTGTCTTAAACAGTACACTTTAAGTTAGACAGATTATCTTGCAGGGGATACAATTAGTCAGGAAGGCTTAGAACAGTGTTGATTTTCTCCACGAGGGAAAAAGGGAGGGAGGGGAGGGGGGGGTGGAGAGAGAGAGAGACAGAAAGAGAGAAAGGAGAGAAGGAACTAAACAAGGATTGATCAATTGAATTCAGCCTCTGGATGATATCTCCACTCCATGCTTGTGGGCTCCAGTTTGCTAGCCATCTTCCCTTCTTGTTTGCTTTGTGGACTAAAGATGATGGACTTGGGACTTGCCTAGGCAGACCCTGCAGTTGGGTCAACCAATTCGTTATAATCAATCTCTATCTCTATCTCTATTTATCTCTCTCTCTCTCCTCTCAGCCTCTCTGTCTCTTTCTCTATCTCTTTTGATCTTTCTTCTCTATAGGTTCTGCTTCTAGGCTTGAACCCTGACTGATAATTACTGTAAAACTTCTAATAAAAATTACCTGTATTGAAGAAAAAACATTTCTGAACCATAACTTAGAGACTAAGCTTCAATAGAGAGTTCTTACAATTTTATTTTTCATTAACACTTTATTTTTTTAAGCAGTTTTAGGTTTACAGCGAAATTCAGAGGAAGGCACAGAGATTTGTCATGTGTCTCCTGTCCCCACTCATGCACAGTCTCTCCCATTATCAACATTTCCCACCCGACTGATACATTTGTGATAATTGATGAACCTGCCTTACTCATAATTATCACCCGAAGTCCATAGTGTACATTAAGGCACACAATTGGTGCTGCACATTCTATGAGTTTGGACAAATATATAGTGGCATGTATCCATCGTTTTAGTTTCATACAGAGTATTTCCACTGCCCTAGAAATCCACTGTGTTCTGCCTATTCATCCCACTACTCCCCTCCCCTGCAACCACTGATCTTTTTACTGTCTCCATAGTTTTGTCTTTTCCATAATGTAGCGTTGCAACCATATATATATATATATATATATATACACACACACACACACATATGTATATGTATATATATATGTATATATATATACACATATACATATATGTGTATATATGTATATATATACACACACACATATATGTATATGTATATATGTATATATATATGTGTGTGTGTATATATATATATATATATATAGCATTTTCAAATTTGTTTCCTTCACTTAGTTCTATGCATTTAAGTTTCCTCCATACCTTTCCCTCCACATCTATTTTCTCCAAATAGCTTGATAGCTTATTTCTTATTAGAAAAGAATAATATTCTGTTGTCTGGATATACCACAGTTAATCCACTCACCTACTGAAGGGCATCTTGGTTGTTTCCAAGTTTTCACAATTATGAATAAGTCTGTTATACATATTTGTGTGCAGGCTTTTGGGTGGACATTGCTTTTAATTCATTTTGGTAAATAGAGAGGAGTACGATTGCAGGATCATGTGGTAAGAGTATGTCTATTTATTAAGAAACTTCCAATTTGTCTTTCCAAGTGGCTATACTATTTGACATTCACACTAGCAGTGATAGTTTCTGTTGCTCCACAGTCTCATGCATTTGGCTTTGTCAGCATTCTACCTGTTGGTCATTCTCATAGGTATGTTGTTTTATCTCACTTTAGTCTTAATTTGCATTTCCCTAATGACATATGATATGGAACATCTCTTCGTGTGAATATTTGCCATCTGGATAACTTCTCTGGTGAGGTGTCTGTTAAGGTCTCTGGCCCATTTTTAATAGGGTTGTTTGTTTTCTTATTGTTGAAATTCAAGAATCCTTGTATATTTTGGATGATAATCTTTTGTCAGATGTGTCTTTGGACATATTTTCTCCCAGTCTGTGTCTTATCTTTCTATTCTTTACAGGGTCTTTTTCAAAGCAGAAACTTTAATGGTAATGAAGTCCAGCTCATCAATTATTTCCTGGATCCTGCCTTTGGTGTCGTTTCCAAAATGCTATTGCCACACTCAAAGTCATCTAGATTTTCTCCTACATTACTTTCTGGAAGTTTTACTTTTCTAAAATTTATGTTTGGGATCCATTTTGAGTTAATTTTTTTTTTTTTTTTTAAATTTTTTTTTTTCAACGTTTATTTATTTTTGGGACAGAGAGAGACAGAGCATGAACGGGGGAGGGGCAGAGAGAGAGGGAGACACAGAATCGGAAACAGGCTCCAGGCTCTGAGCCATCAGCCCAGAGCCTGACGCGGGGCTCGAACTCACGGACCGTGAGATCGTGACCTGGCTGAAGTCGGACGCTTAACCGACTGCGCCACCCAGGCGCCCCTTGAGTTAATTTTAATAAAGCGTTTAAGGTCTGTGTCTAGATTCATTTTATTTTATTTCCAAGTGATAACTAGTTATTCCAACACCATTTATTCAAAACCTATAGTTTTTCAATGCATATTTCCATTGACTTTCACCAAGAGAAGGATAAACCATTTCTTATATTGGCCCTGGCCAAGATCCAGCACAATGATTTTTTTTTTCAAAGGCTCTACAGTAAGGAAATTATCTCACATTTCACTTAGGTCTGCCTCCTTATAATGCTGTCAATTTCATTTGTACTCTAGGCATGCTAAATGGAATAAAATTTAAGAAACAAAGTAAAAATTCTTTCAGAAATAATTTTCTCTCTGCTACAGACACTATAAAGAAAATCTCTTGCCACATTTTATAGTTATATACAATCTCATAGTTTGTAGATTATGCATATTCCAGCAAATTTACTATAAATTATAGATAGGTAATATAGATATAGATAATTTTATTAGTCCATGGATTACCAATGTGATTTCATCATGAAAATAAAATTACAGTAAAAAGTTTTGGAAAAAGACAATGACATGACAGGGGGTTTCTGGCATGTTGCATAATGTAAGACAGAAGTCAATTTTAAATGCAGAGATTTGTAACTTACAAAATCAGGTTCCCAGTGTTGCAAGATTTTGGTCTCAGTATCTTTTCTATCATTCAGTCTGGTACTCTTGTGGACTACAAGAATACCTCATATACATAATGAATATTTTAATGAGCATCTGATTCTAATCTTAGAAAATTGATTTCTTCTTCCTGTTTCATAATAGTATTTATATTGCCTAAAGGAATTTAACAATGGCTATTCCTGCCTCAAAATTCTTTAAGATTGAGTGTTATTGTTTCAGACAGTAAATGAGGTTACTATTTCATAACTATATTAAGTTCAAATAGTTACATATTAGGTTTCTGAAACAGTGAGTATCTATAGCACACAATACACAAGATACTTTGTCACTGTATAATTTTAAATACAATATTTTACAAATTGTCAAGCAGTGTTTGTATTTTGGATTACTCCAGAGGTGAAGAAAACATGCACAACTCTTTCAAGAAAAAAACTGATGGCCTAAGATTTGAAACACATTTGCAATTATTCATTTCAATGAGCTTCTAAAAGGGTATACACATTTATAAAATGACCATTTGCAGGAAGTGGTATATATACTTTGTCATTATAGGAATTAGTTATAGGAATCCAATGATGGAATTGATATTTTAGAATAGTTTTAGTTTCATTTTGAAGAATATACATATATTACACCTATATTTTTAGTAATACATTTGTCTCTATATAACAGAAAACCTAAGCAGTGTCTTAAAGAAATAACATTTTATTTGTTCCACATCATATGCTGACAGATAGAAATCCAGGGCTGAGGCAGCTGTTAAGCTATGCCTTCAGTGATCAGCTCTTTCTATCTTCTCTGCCACCGAGAGTGGGTAGATTGCTCTCACCACGCTTGCCAATTAATGGAAGGAAGAGTTCTGCTGTTCATGTGCATGTTCCAGGAAGGAGGAAAAACATGTTTAAGAGAAAAGGAAAGTTTCTTCATGACAAGATTTTTCTCTTTCTCCTCCTCTTCCTCCTTTTCCTCGTCTCCCTCTTCCTCCTTCTTTCTTTCTTTCTTTCTTTCTTTCTTTCTTTCTTTCTTTCTTCCTCTTTCTTTCTTTCTTTCTTTCTTTCTTTCTTTCTTTCTTTCTTTTTTTTCTTCTTTTCATTCGGGAGGATGCTCCATATTCAGGGGCTTGTACCTATATCTCATTGGAAATTGGTATAATTTATGAGTGAATCCCCCAGTTGGAAAGGGTGTTATTAGATGGAGAATTTTACTTACTGACTTCTACAGTAGGACAAAGGAAGCAAGAAGAAAGTTGGTAATAGACGCGGAGGGAACTAACATTGTCAAATCCTTTTGTTTCGTTTTGTCCTGCTGTTTTTTTCACTACTATGTAAAAAATACAGTTCACAAACTATCTCAGAATCTAGTGGTTTAAAAATGATTGTAGGGGCGCCTGGGTGGCGCAGTTGGTTAAGCGTCCGACTTCAGCCGGGTCACGATCTCGCGGTCCGTGAGTTCGAGCCCCGCGTCGGGCTCTGGGCTGATGGCTCCGAGCCTGGAGCCTGCTTCCGATTCTGTGTTTCCCTCTCTCTCTGCCCCTCCCCCGTTCATGCTCTGTCTCTCTCTGTCCCAAAAATAAATAAAACGTTGAAAAAAAAAATGATTATATTCGATTTTCAGGTTTTATTTTCAAAATTTTCTATGGAATTTAGGAAATGGTCAGTTGCTGAGTCTGCCTCTGATCCACACGGGATGGCCAAACGTAGGGCTCTTGGAACATGTCAGAAGATCACAGCACACAGCGGACAGTCTGTGAGAGTTTCTGGCCATTTCACAAGGCTAGAGAAACAAATTTTTGAGTTCGGAGATGCCAAAGAGCTCCAAACTTGAAGGTCCAAAATCCCAGAGAAAATGGAGCTGTAGAGAAGTAAGGTTGACACTCCAGTTCTCCCCTGGATGCAGAGGTCTATTTCTTAAGGTGCACAGGGCTAAGAGATAACAAGGAAGTAAAAAAGCCTAAAAAGCAGAAGGAGTTTTCATCAGTCCTGTAGTGCTTGGGAGACAAACTTTGGAAAGAGAATCTGCCAAAAAGGCAAGAATCTACAAGATCCCAGCTCCCAATGGGAAACCATGGTAGGATAAAACGTAAATATAGGGATCAGTCAGAAAGAGAATCTTATAAAAACCGTGTTTAACTCTAAGTGAGCTCATTTCCTGCTCTATCTCCCCCCACCCCTCAAAAAAATAGACTAAACTCACTCTAGAGGAAAGTAGTGTTCTCAGAATTCTCAAAGGCATTCCATACACGACATCCAGTGGTACTGTGTTGAACTGTATAATCCAAAAAGATATGTTTAAGTACTAATCCTGGTACCTGTGACTGTGACCTCATTTAGAAATAGGGTCTTTGCAGATGTAATTAAACTGAGATTAGATCATACTCGATTAGACACCAATGACTGGTGTCCTCATAAGAAGAGGCTAGGACACACTGAGAAACACACATAGGGAAGAAAGCATTACGATAACGCAGTCAGAGATTAGAACAATGCGGCTACAAGCCAAGGCATGCCAGAAATCATCAGTAGCCACCAGAAGTTGGAAGAGGCAAGGAAGGATTCATCTCCGGAACCTTCAGTGGAAACATAGCCCTACAGACACCTATTGGCCACCCAGTTTGAGGTATTTTGTTATAGAAGCCCAAGGAAATGAACACACTAGCATTCAATTATATATTGTCAGGAATATGAAGAAATAGAAGTGGAGAAAGTCAATAGTAGATTCAGATGAACAAATGATGCAGTTATTATAATTACTGCAAAAACTATGAAAAAACTATCCAAAGAAATATACGATGTGTTGGAAACCTTTATCAGAGATTTAAAGCTTGTAAAAAGGATCTAATAGAAAGTTTAGAAATTTATGTATTATATACGTGATATATGTGCATCACACACACATATAAATTATAATTAGATAAATAATTTCATACATTGGAATCGATGAAAAAGAAATCAGTGAACATTAAAAAGACTAGTTGAAAGTAGGCAGTGTAAACAATGTAGTGTAGGAATGAAAGGAATGAAAATTTAGAAAAAAATACATGACATGGTAAAAAAAAAAAAAAAGTCAACAGCTGTATAATTGGAGTCCCAGCAAAGTAAGACAGAGAAAATGAAGCAAAAACAATATTTGAAAAGATAATGGTTAATACTTTTCTAAAACCAATGAGAAACATCTCTCTCTATACTCAGGGCACCCTTGAGCACTCTTGATAGGGTGAATAAAAAAGAGACCATCTGAGATTTGTATTTCACAGTTAAACAGTTAAACTCTGGTAACAGAAATAACATATGATAAGAACAACACAGGAAGTCCAAGTTTTAAAATAGGCAAAGACCTTAAATACTCACTTTACCAAACAGGAATGCACATTGTCAATAAATACACAAAAAGGTGCTTAACCGTTGAAGTCACGAAAAAAGAAAAAAAAATCGAAATCACAACATGATACCACCAATGTGACGGCCACTCTAATAGCAAAAGGAACACGTCTGACAATCAGAGCAATTGCTAAAACTGAAGACCACTTGGAATGCCCAAGCAATATTGATTATTCTGAGCCACATCTCCTCGGAGAACTCTCTGTCATATGCTTTGATGCAGCAGTTTCCATTTTTAGGTAAATACATATCAAAATTGTTTCCATAGTTTACCAAGACATGCGGCATGGAAGTTCATAGCAGTACCGTTATCATAAACAAAAAACTGACACCAAATGATCCACATTAGAACAGAGAAAGATACACAGTATATTACAACAAAATGCCATAGAGCACTGAGAGGCAATGAATGGCTGCTGTACTCAAAACAAATTTGAATCTCACAGGCACAATGCTGAATGGGTGAAAAGAGATACACGTGTACTGAATAACTCCTTTTATTAAAAACAACAACAACAACAACAAAAACCTTGAAGACAGCAGCAAATCTGTAGTGTTAGAATTCACGATAATGGTTAGTTTTTATGTGTGGTTTAATTACCAGGAAGGGGGCTCCTGGGTGGCTCAGTTGGTTAAGCATCTGACTTCGGCTCAGGGCATGATCTCACGGTTCATGAGTTCGAGCCCTGTATCAGGCTCTGTGCTGACAGCTCGGAGCCTGGAGCCTGTTTCGGATTCGGTGCTTCCCTCTCTCTCTGCCCCTCTTCTGCTCACGTTCTGTGTCTCTCTGTCTCTCAATAATAAATAAAACGTTAAAAAAATAAAATAAAATAATAAAAAATAATTACCAGGAAGGATAAGAGCTGGAGTTTCTGAGGCACTGTTCATCTTCTATTTATTAGTCTGGGTGCCCATTTCATGTCTGCTTTTATTTTGTTCAAATTTATCATTGTGTGCATTTTTACACACATATTTTTTTCATGAAAAGCCTATTTAATAAATAAAATAATGTTAGTTAGAACCCACAATACCCAAGGCAATTGAAGTGGGTGGTGGATATCAAATCATTTGGGTTTTAAAGTCAGATAGATTTGGGCTTGAATGAAGGCAGTGCAATTTCAGTTCTCTGTGGCTTTGGAAAAATAACTTAACAGGTCTGAATATTCGATTTAGTCACATTAAAGAAGAAAGAATACTTGTTTGAGGCATAAATTGTCTTCTACAGTAATAGAACTTAACATCATGTTGTGGATGAACATGTGCTCACATCTTGAGGCACACAAACAAGCAAACGAATCAGAAGTATTTTTCATGGTCGCTGACGATATTTTTAATTTCATCTCTAAGGCCAGTGCCAGTAACATCGGTTAAACTTCTGAGATACTACGTTGAATAATTCACAGCTGGGCATCCCGTATTTTTATCTGCTACATGTGGGGGAGAGGAAAGAGGCCCAGAGAGATAGAAGTCACAGTTTTTTGTAGCCTTATCTCAGAAGTAACAGGCTATCACTTTTGCGTGTTTTCTTTCTTAGAATAACTCCATGCCGTGAATACTGGGAGGCAGGAACCATTGGGGTCCTCCTAGAGGCTGTCCACTGCAACCCCTACCATAGATCTTTGGCCATATTTTACTTCTTCTTGGAAGGCCCTTCCCTTCTACCTTTGTGTCCTTAACTGTTCCTCACCTTTCGGATTTTATGTTTATTTCATTATGTCCTATTTTTCTCAATTCCACCTTAGGTCTTAGGAGTAGGACCAGGTAAAATATAAGATGCCCGGTCAAATCTGAACTTCAGATAAAAACACATTTATGTTGCTTATCTGGAATTCAACTTTCACCAGCATTCTGTATTTTTATTTGCAAAGCGTAACAGCTTTACCTGTGAGGGACATAATAAATTCCTGCATTCTGAAGTCGGGTCTGGCCTACAGGAGATACTTCATAGATATGTGCTGGCTTAGTAAGTGATAACTTTTAGTATTTTACGTTTTCAGAAGAAATAAGTTATATAAATCAGGAGTACAATGTTTCTTAGTTGTATATTAATTTACGATGATTTAGAAAGATTCACTGACTGTGCTTTTAGATAGGTTTCCTTTTCAGTGAACTGATACCAACTATTCATAGTGATCTTATAATTTGTATGCAATTTCTTTTTACCCAGAAAATCCTGGCCCCATCGCTCACCATCTAGTAGAGAAGGTACACATCATGTAGCATCATTTGAGAGACAGAATTGTAAAATACAATACAAAACTTGGTAATTTTGATAGAGCAACATAAATATTTTGTGCCTCAGTTGTCATTCAGTGAAAGCACAAGTTGGACCGATGTGAGGACCAGATGGGCCAATGAGAATAAAGTACTGAGAGCACATGGCAAATGACAGGTACTTAATGTATCTCCTCTTGGGTCCTTCTTCCCTCCTCATCATGTACATACTTTAAGTTAGCCAAGACAAAATACATCAATCATGGTAAAAATAGGAAGCCTGTAACAATCATGGAAGGCTTCAAAGGCAAAAAACATTGTCTTCTTTTACATTTCCAATCCATTTGGAGAATTAGCCAAACCACTGTAGAGAAAAGTAGTTGAGACTTGAATTAAGTTTGGTTTTTGCTTTATTTCGCTTTAAAAAAAAATCATCCATCCATCCATTCACCCATCTATCCATTCATTTATATCGGAGCTGAGATATATAACAAATATGCTTGGGGGAAAAATGGGTGTGTAGAGTATAAAGAAGTGTTCTATGTAGCGATTTAAACCTTAAGCTCTGACGGGAAATAATAACGAGTTTAAATGATGTCAGATTAGGAAACACAGAATCAGAAGGATCACCACGCAAGAGTAGGCAAGCTGATGGTGTACTGCCCCCCCCCCACACACACACACAGACTGCATCGTTTAATTACTGGTTCAGTGCTAGGTTAATAATTACCATCAACTGTCACATTTACTTAAGACTTTTCTGAGAAGATATTAACAGTACACTGACATTGTAGCTTCAGATTTCTATCAAAGAAGTCTACGAGGCCAGAAGTTTAGGTGGGGGGGAGGAACCTCATTATACGGTATTCAGGCAAATGCATATTTTTTTGAGTTTTTATTTTATTGAGGTCTAATTGACATGTAACATTATATTAGCTTCAGGTACACAATGTAATGATTCAATATTTGCACATATTAGCAGAATGGTTACCACAATAAGTCTAGTTAATGTCCATATTTTCTTTTGATGAATACTTTCAGGATCTACTCTCTTAGATTTATTATAGTACTTTAGTCAGTATAAATAATGTTTAAAACAAAGTAAAAATCTGTAATTTTTCATATTTTATTCCTCTTGATGGAAGCTGGTTAGGAAGACTGCCAGTCAAGATAGATAAAATGCACCATAGTTGGAGATTAGATTTAGGGTAATTTTTTTTTCCAAAAATGAATTAAAGATTTTTAAATAGAATATTCTAAATCATTGTATTTAAACATGTTACAAATGTTTATTAATATGTTCATCCCACATCCTATCTTTCAACAAATTTTGTTACATTGACATTTAAGCCATAGCCCAGTTGGGCTCCACATTCACTGCTAATAATATTCTGGCACAATCCTCCATTATGTGACACTTGCCAGGACTACTTCCTATATGGTCTCTGTACGTATGACCTTGACCTTCCTTCAGTATGTTCTTCATTTAGCATCCAGAATGATCTTTTATAAACAGATCAGAGCATGCTGCTCCCCAGTGAAGAAGACTTCTTATCTCATAAAGAGTAGTCAAGTGTCTTACATGACCTAGAAGGTCCTTCACAACCTGGATCTTTCACACCTCACTGAATATTCTTCTTTCAGCCTATGTTAGTGACACTGAATTTATGCTGTTCCTAAAACATACCACGTCCATTCCTGCCTCGGAGAATGCATGCTTTTCCCTCTACATAGACTACACCCCCTGATATTTTATAATGGCCATTCTGCATCGTTATTTACACTTCTAATCAAACGTCACCTTCTCAGGAAAAGACTTCCTGACTACTTCACCCTAAACAGTATGATTTCTTTCAAAGCAAAAAATTGTAGCAGACTAAGTTAAGCAGGTAAGGAAGACCATATTTAAGGATACTGATATAGGTGAAAAAGACCACAACTGAGTGGGAAGTCAACTTCACTGAAGCAAAAGAATATAATTTGTAAGAGCTGGGGTAATGGAGGTAAGTCGTAGGCCATTTATGTTTATTAATTGGCTTTATCCAAAGGAAAAATAAACTTTTCATATCTTGACAACAGGAGGTAATTTTACAACTTGGGAGCAGGATTCTACCTAAATTAGGCTCCTAACCTATTTTCTCACTGATGACATTTCAAAAGGATGGTTCTCAGGTCCTTGACAAGAATTGATTATAAAACTAGAAGGAGGCTTTCAAGGATATACATGTTACAGGAGGTAAAGAAAGAGTTTGTGATTACAAGTTTTCTAAAGTAAATGTTCATAAAAGGAAAGTCAGTCACTTCTGTATATACTTCAATGAGCAGGTGGAATTTGCAATTGAAAACACAATACCATTCACATTAGCACACCAAAAAATGAAATACATAGGCAAAATTCAACAAAATGTGTACAATATCCATATGAGAAAAAAAGAACTTTGATAAACAAAATCAAAGATCTCAGTGAATGAGGTATTCCAAGTTTATGGGTGAGAAGATTCAATATTCTTTTTTTTTTTTTTTAATTTTTTTTTCAACGTTTATTTATTTTTGGGACAGAGAGAGACAGAGCATGAACGGGGGAGGGGCAGAGAGAGAGGGAGACACAGAATCGGAAACAGGCTCCAGGCTCCGAGCCATCAGCCCAGAGCCCGATGCGGGGCTCGAACTCACGGACCGCGAGATCGGGACCTGGCTGAAGTCGGACGCTCAACCGACTGCGCCACCCAGGCGCCCCGAGAAGATTCAATATTCTTAAGATGTCAGTTCTTTCCAATTTGGTCTATAAATCCAAATCAGTCTCAACAAAAATCGTGGCAAGTTATTTTGTGGATACTGACAAACTGACTCTAAAGTTTATATGGAAAGGCAAAAGACCCAGAAAAACCAGCACAAACTGAAAGAGATGTACAAGGTTGGAGGACTGACACTATTCAACTTTAAGACTTACTACAAAGCTAAAGAAATGAAAACAATGTGATATTGGTGGAAGAACAGACAGATCCATGGGACAGAATAGAGGGCCAGGAAAGAGAATCTCACAAATATGGTCAACTGGTCTTTAACAAAGGAGCTAAGACAAGAAATGGAGTAAAGTTTAGTCTCTTTTACAAATAGTGCTGGATCAAGTAACATCCACATGCAAAAAGATGAATCTAGAAATATACCTTTCGCACTTCACACAAATTAAGTCAAAGCGAATCACAAAGCTACATGTAAAATGAAAAAAATATAAAACTCTTAGAAGGTCATGAAGGAGAAAACCCAGATGACCTTGTGTATGACAATGACTTTTCAGATACAACACAGAAAGCATGATCTATGAAAGGAATAAACTAGACTTCATTAAAATTAAAAGCGGTCAAGAGAATGAGAAGATAGGCCACAGACCAGGAGAAAGTATATGGGAAAACACATCTAATAAAGAACTGTTATCCAAAATACACAAAGAACACTTAAAACTTCACAATAAGAAAATAAGCGACCTGATTTAAAAATGGGCCAAAGACTTTAATAGATACTTCACCAAAAAAGATCCCCAGATAGCAAAAATGCACATGAAAAGATACTCTATATTATATGTCATGAGACAAATGTAAGTCACAACAACAATGAGATACCATCACAAACCTATTTAGAATGGCCAGAGCACTGACAGGAACAAATTCTGGTGAGGATGTGGAACCACAAAAGCTTTCATTCATTGCTGATGGAAATGCAAAATGGTAAGTCACTTTGGAAAAACAAAAGTTTGGCTGTCTTATTCAAAACTAAACATACCGTTCACGTGTAATCCAACAATTGTACTCCTTGGTATTTGCCCAAATGAGTGGAAAACTTATGTCTACACAAAATCCTGCGCATGCATATTGATACAAGGTTTATTCATAATTGCCAAAATGTGGACCCAATCTAGATGGCCTTCTGTAGGTGAATGGATATGGTACATCCAGACAATAGAATGTTATTCTGTGCTAAAAAGAAATAAAGTGTCAAGTCAAATGTAAAGACATAGAGGAAGCTTAAATTCATAATAGTAAGACTTAAATACTCATTTGAAAAGGCTATAATTGAATCCAATTATATGACATTCTAAAAAAGACAAACTATAGAGACAGTAAAGAGATGAATGTTTGTCAGGGGTAGGTAGAAGGAAGGGATAATTAGGTAGGAGGGCACAGACGGGTTTTTAGGGCAGTGAAATACTCAGTATGGTAATATAGTGACAGATACATGCCATTATACATTTGCCCAGACTCATAGAATGTACAACACTACAACACCAATGGTAAACCCAAGTATAAACTATGGAAGTTGGGCAATAATGACGTCTCAATGTAGGTTCATCCATTTTAACATAAGTACCACTCTAGTAGAGGATATTGATGATGGGGGAGGCTGTGTGTGTGTAAGAGCAGGGAATATATGGTCAATCTATTTACCTTTTTCTCGGTGCTGCTGTGAATCTAGTGCTGCTCTAAAAAACAAAGTATATTAAGCAATATGCGTATGTTGAAGGAAGGAAGGAAGGAAGGAAGGAAGGAAAGAAAGGAAAGAATGAAAGAAAGAAAGAAAGAAAGAAAGAAAGAAAGAAAGAAAGAAAAAGAAAAAGGAAAGAAAAGAGGAGGGAGGGGTTTGGATTCTGGAAGAAGGCCGTCTAAAATCAAGTGACACTACAGGGAATCTTAAGGCGGTTTGGGTCATATTCTATCCCTGTCACTTTATCCCTATCCTTCCTGTGTCACATTATCCCCTTTACCTAGCTTTATTTTTTTTTCTTTTAACTTGGTTATAACTTTAGTTTTTCTCCATAGACCATATATGTCTTATAACAACAGCAATTTGGCCAATGAGGTTCAGAGCCCATCTCCATAAAATAGATATATTCCTGGCACAGAGTTTTTAGTTATTTTTAAAATTAGAAAAATTAAAAGTAATTAAAAATTACACTACACAATCAGGTTATTTTAAAAGCATTACGAGTTGAGAAAACAAAAAGAAAATGCTAAAGTATCACCGTTAAGGTCATATGGAATATCTACCAGAACGTATTTAAAGTTAACGGACAACTTTGAGGATGAGAAAACTAACAAGGCTGTTTATCTGTTATATTCTCACCATCTGTATATACAATGAAACCCATGAACTAACACAGTTTTTAAAAATACACTTTCCCTTTGCTTCAATACCTCAAACTCTCAATTATAGGGCCTCACAAAGGTGATGATAATACCGATCTTTGAACAAATCTGAAGGGCTGGGTGAGAATGGGGAAAAAGACTTTCCTGGCCAAAAGCTCTTAGAAATCAGAGCCTGCGGCAAAAGCTCAGGTGTTAATGCTTTGTGGTGGGTGTGCTCACAGGGAGGCAGAGGAGTGATTTGCGATGAGCATTGCTCAAGCTCACGAGCCATTTTCATCGAGGCTCTATACAGCTAATGCATCACCGACGCAGATCTATAGTGGGAGAGAGGGAGAAGGAATCTACTGAGTGTTGTGCACGGTACAGCAGGACTTGAGACCCCGTTGGGACTTACCTGCGAACCCCCCGAGGGACAGCGGCCACTGCCCCGCTGGCATCAAGCCCTGGTGACTCCTGACTTCCTATGGCGGCAGCAGCAGCAACAGAAGCATGGAAAGAGCACCACCTCTTTCTAGAAAACCTCCAGCCTCAAATCAAGGAAACTTCAGAAATCTTTGAATTTGATACGGTTCACCTTGCAGGCCACTCAGGCCAGTTTGCACCTTCTTACAATAGCTAATCTTTCCTGGAATAAAAAAAAAAAAAGTGACTTTTCTTCCCCCGAAGCGGGATATGACGGTGGGGACTCAAATCCCTCAAGGTGGTAGAAACCTGCTTAGTAAAACAAGATCTAAGAAGTGCTGCGCATCTGTTCCCGACGCTATCACCGATGACCAGAATGTCCCTCTTCTGCTTTCAAAACTCAGTTCCGTTCACCTGGACAGCATTTCAGCTGGTTTGGTTAGCTTGTCTGGTTGCGTAATCCAAATCATAAACTCGGAGGGGTGTTTGTGTTCTTAGTGGTCTTACTCTTGTTGGGGCAGAGTTGCTGAAAGAAACTGTTGATGGCTGTCACTGGGCACAGAAGCATCAAGACCACCCCAGTAAGTGCATCTGCTTACAGACGTACTCGTCTCTGCTCCCGTGTGCTGGCGGCCCTGGAGGTTCATGGTGACCAGAGGTGACTATCCCTTCCGGTTTACAATCGCTCACCTGCTCTCTGGTCCTTCGCCAAGAGGGTACTAAAGTGATCAGATGGTAGTCACAGCTCTCCGTTCAACGGAACCTGACAAAGCTTTCTGACCCTGGACACCGGAACTTCCAACTGGCAGAGTAAGTTTCGTGATGGCGACGCTTAAGTTGCAGAATTAAATCCCTGAATGTGGAGGTGATGGAGGTCAGCTCTTTGGCTACCCTTTGGTTCCCATACCTATATATTGTAGATATGGGGGACATAAGTACTTGAGACCAGTCGTGGGGTCAGTGCGCATGCCTCACGGTGGAGATAAGAGTCCCAAACCCACGAGTTATCTTCCCTGTTTTGGCAGTTTTAGCCGAGACTTCAGGTTGCCTATGTGTGGCTAATCATGCACAAGATAAGGCAAGTGAGTACCATTGCCATCTGCCATTAAAAAAGAGTTTCCTGTTCTGGGGTGACGTATGTGGAGTATGAAGTCCCCAGAGCTGCCATTCTGTGCACAGAGAAACAAATTTCTATCCAGAACAAGTATTAATTCTGGTAATGAAAAATTGCCGCCTCCTCTCTGGAACAAGGAGACTGGGACCAATTTAATCGAATTTCTCCCAAATAGCTGATAGATATCAGAGAAGTTTCATGAATTAATGATGCCATATTGAGGACCCAGCTTTGTTCTCTGCTGTTGTCTGGGACTGCCAACATCTGCATCAGCCCTGAGGAGGCAGAGCTACGGCATGGGACCCAGCCATAGTCGTCACCATGGAAACCCCTTAAGGGCCAAGGATCAAGCTGAGGCTGGCCAACATCCCAAATCAGCTCATTCTGTCCACCCAGTAGTTGAGAGTCTCTCCTTGTTTGGATGCTCTCTGGTGGTTATTCACTTGTTAACATACGTGCTATATACTTTGTATCCGTCCCCATGGGGACATCACATGGCTCTTCCTCTTACTACTTCGTTCTCCATTTCCCAGTCTTGTCTCCTCCAACCGTCTTACCATCGGCCAACCCATTCACTACTGCTCAGGAGTTAATGCCCGTACATCCTCTGCCCGATTCTTCACTGGTATCCAAGGAACAACCTGTACACTACTTACAGCTCTTCCCACAGGGAGAATTTCCCTCTACAACTGTTAGCCACTTTTGAGAAGGTTCTAAGCTGATAGGCACCCAAAGCCAACGACCACCAACATGACACCCAAACCACCGTGTGAAACGGATGCAGACTTTTTCTTACTTACTTTCCTGTCAGTTGGCCATACCTGCAAATTGAGGGAGAAGCACCAGTATAACTGCTCTGATGACAGGAGTAAGAAACACATGAGCCACGTGCTTATGTAACACTTTCTCAATTTTTCCTGGCCCATTCCAAATACCCCATTTCCACCCGACAATCGAATGCCTGTGCATTTGCCTGACATTACCCTTGGTGGATCTGATAATCTGATAACGCACAGGTCACAGTGAATAATCACCTAGAGTTCCATGGTCAGGGATTCTGTCTTCAAGGAAGTCCAATAGCACAGGAAGAGGTATTTGTACATTAAAGGAGGGAAAAGTCCCATGACACGGAATGGCATGGCCGTACTTCTCAACCTTACATGTCTGCTCTGAAACTTTCCTACAGGCGCCTGTCAGAGATCCTTAACAACGGGAATATCGCTAGCATTGTTTGCATTTGGTTACATCGTCTAAGAAATAAGGCGTCTTATATTGTAACTCAGACCGATTGTATGTAGAGCCCCTTCTCTCTCTAGGCAACACTGGGAATTATTCACCTTGGTTATTTTTCAAGGTTCTCCAGAGAAGCAGAACAGTATATATGGAGATTTATTAGGAAGAAATGACTCACGGGGCACCTGGGTGGCTCAGTCGGTTGGGCAGCTGACTTTGGCTCAGGTCATGATCTCACAGGTTCGTGAATTTGAGCCTTCATCAGGCTTTGCGCTGACAACACATGGATCCTGCTTGGAATTCTCTCTCCCCCCCCCCCTCCCTGTCCCTCCCTCTGCTTACACTCACATGTGTGTTTTCTGTCTAAATAAACAAACAAACCTGAAAAATTTTGAAATCAAAGAGTCTGACCAAGTGCTCTCCTTGTGAAGGTAACATTTTATCTTTCAACTTACAGATGTTCAAAACGCTTGCATTCATCATCTAAAAATGTGCCAATGTTGCAGGCTCCCGAATCTTTCTGGTGTTTAGGAAAGCAGAAGAGTTTTTCCACCATTTCTTGTCTCCTTTAGCACAAGTTCACTGAGTGACGATGGCGGCAGCCTAGAACCTCAGTAGAAATAGAAGATCCCCCAAGGGAAGTTAAGTGTGGGGGTGTAACACCGATGAGGCATCACAGTCCTGTCCCAAAGACACTGGTAACAGACCAAGCCTTTGCAAGGCCCACTCCAGCCAGGAAGCAAGGCCAGTGCACTGAGCTATGACATACATAACCTAGAACCTGCATATGCGTATTTATGACTTCAAGTTTTTATACAAATTAATGTCTTCTTGGTCACATTACATATATTGTACCACTAATTATTAGCCATTAATTTATTACCTAATAATCATCAGAGATCGGGAGGAACTTGAATATGAAAACAGGGCTGAGCAGAAGGGTATTCACAATCAAAGAAGGGGTTATCTTTTTAAATATATACAGAGTATAAAGCCACAGGAGTGGCCAGACTACGACATGTAGGTAAAAGATCAAGGTAGAAAAAAGTCAGTGACTTAATCATCTGCATTCATTCTAATATCCAGCAGTCTCATCATTTCTATTTTCATACCCTTCATAGAGTTCAGCCATTACTTGGAAGAATTTAATCGCCTTGATAGTGATTATTTTATGCAGCATAGTATGAAAAATAATAATACGAAACATATGTAATAATACTTAAAATTAATTGCCTGCAGAATATCATCTATGCTTTCAATTTTAGAGATTGAAAACAAATTTTAAGTGACATTTATAGGTCCTATCAGGTAACACATTTCCTACTTCTTATGATCATGGTATCTACTAAAGCAGACTATATCAATAAGAACAATATTTTAGTTCTAAATGACCAATTACATTATTAACTAATGGTGTTTAGTGAACACACGTGGATTGCAATTTTGCGTAAGAGAGACCTTAAAACAGATGGAGGTAAAGATTTGTAAGTAACACAAACAGAAACTACTTGACAGTTCATGCAATATGCCAGGGAGTATAAATTATGTAGTATTTCTAATTTTAGCAACTGCAATCAGACTCCAGTTAAACAAAATGAAACCGTTCATGGATGAAAGACAAATGGTTTTTAAAAAATTAAATTTAAGGGGCGCCTGGGTGGCGCAGTCGGTTAAGCGTCCGACTTCAGCCAGGTCACGATCATGGATCTTGTGGTCCGTGAGTTCGAGCCCCGCGTCAGGCTCTGGGCTGATGGCTCAGAGCCTGGAGCCTGTTTCCGATTCTGTGTCTCCCTCTCTCTCTGCCCCTCCCCCGTTCATGCTCTGTCTCTCTCTGTCCCAAAAATAAATAAACGTTGAAAAAAAATTTTTTTAATTAAATTTAATACTAGGATTTTGGCTTTAACATATAACTCCACGTGGCCTTAGCACAATTTATAGATTAAAAGAAAAACATTCTATATCCTCTAGCCTTTCCCATAACGAATATGCTTGGAGCCTGTTTCCGATTCTGTGTCTCCCTCTCTCTCTGCCCCTCCCCCGTTCATGCTCTGTCTCTCTCTGTCCCAAAAATAAATAAACGTTGAAAAAAAATTTTTTTAATTAAATTTAATACTAGGATTTTGGCTTTAACATATAACTCCACGTGGCCTTAGCACAATTTATAGATTAAAAGAAAAACATTCTATATCCTCTAGCCTTTCCCATAACGAATATGCTTGGAGCCTGTTTCCGATTCTGTGTCTCCCTCTCTCTCTGCCCCTCCCCCGTTCATGCTCTGTCTCTCTCTGTCCCAAAAATAAATAAACGTTGAAAAAAAATTTTTTTAATTAAATTTAATACTAGGATTTTGGCTTTAACATATAACTCCACATGGCCTTAGCACAATTTATAGATTAAAAGAAAAACATTCTATATCCTCTAGCCTTTCCCATAACGAATATGTTTGAATTGGGTTGAAGACATTTGTTTTATAGGTACTGTATTCTGTCCTTTTGTATCTGAAACACTGTAATTTTGAGACCTTCACTCGCTTCTCTTTGTGTGTGTGTGTGTTTTGGGTATAAAGAAAAAGATAAGAGTTTACATGTAAGTTTTACCTGGAACTTTTACCCTAGATTTAACACAATATCTATCAATCACATGCCAAAAGCTCTTTACAAGGAGACTAAAGAAAAGAAACTCGTTTTTGAATTATTTAGTCCTTGTCACTCAGTACCTGACAGTATTGTTATATTCTCCCACATCATCTACCTTGTACATGTAGAAGTTACTTTGTCCTCAGCTATTAGAAGACGATAGGCCACAAAAAGCATATGCTTCCCACACAGATGTGTCAGGAGTTTGAGGGAAAACACACACACACACACACACACACACACACAGAAGAATGCATTCTTTTCTCATTCCTAGGGTGTTATTTGGATGTGTTTCACTTGTTGTCGAGCTATTCAATCTCACCTTAACACTTCAATATTTGTTCATAGAGCAAACGTTTGGAAAGAAAGAACAGCCAAGCTTCTGTTCTGTGATCATTTTCTACTAAGCTTTATACCAAGAACATCATGTGCGACACGTCTCCTCGACAACCCGAGTGGCAGACTATCATGGGGTGGTCTGGCTTCCACATACACCTGCTGTGACTGGGAATCCACCAAGTTGTCCTGTTTCACAGGAAGCTCAGATTGGCGAAGACTTGGTTTTTCTGAACACTCTCCATGTAGAAAATTCCCTGCCTATAAACCCATATCCTACGAGACTATGTAGGACCATTTGTAGAGGTGCAAACCAATATCAGGCAATATTTCACTTTAAATTTTCACTTATTATGGACTGTTTCAGTTGCATTATGGCAGAAAATAAAATAATGAAAAGGTCTTTTGGAAGAACTGTTTCTTTTACATCAATAAATCTTTGGGCTTCATACAATTCAACAATCTTAAACACACTGCCATTGGTGTTAGAATATTAATCTAGGTTATAGATTCATCTGTAACCCAAATGCCTCATAATATCTGTTCTAATTTAAAAACATACTCTTGTAGCACATCACAGTATTAATCTCTTTAACAGTAATGTAAGAAGAGAACATCTCTGTATCATTACAATGTTTACATTTTATTTTCCTCTTCCCACTAAAGCTCAGCAATCATACAGCTATTTGCTCTTAAATTGCCTTTTTACGGTGTTGAAGGTATATCTTTCTCTACAAGCTGAGGTTGTATTGCCACCAACCACAGACACATTTTCTACTTTGCTGTGGTGTATAGCTAATAATGAATGAACTACAGAATTCCATAACTCATCAAAGTAACGAAAACTGAAGCATATAGTGAAATCCCAAGTTCTTTACTAGGGAAGTCGGCCCCATCACCCCAGCTTTCAGATTCTGTCCCTTTTAGTCTTTCCAGTTATTTTGCAGAAGCACATTCTGACACCTGGAAAGAGAACTAGAAAATTATGAAAGTAATGAAATATACTTTAGTAATGCCTTCTTTATCATAAGCATTAATAAATCTCCTTTCTCCTATGGGAATAAGGAGGTAGAGTTATTCATTTCATTTTCAGCACCTATGTAGAGATACTCCACTTATACGAGAGGTGCCACAGGACCGAACGAGTAAGACATAGGACTAGGATTTTGGCTTTTGTTTTTGTCTAGCAAACACATGCTAGAGATAAGCCTAGTGAGACTTCCTTCTCTTCTAAAACGGCGATGAAATAAGATCAGAGATGGAGTACCATCTGTAGAAACAACAGCCAGAATCTCTCATCAGCATGCCAAAAAAAAAAAAAAAAAAGACAGTTTTCAGTCATTGGTCATTTTCAGCTTGCAGTCTTGCTCCAAATAGCAAACATTGTATATGCTCTGGAGTGTTAACATTTTCAAGTGCACACTTCCAAATCAGAGTAAAGAGTTACAAATGGTAAAATGATTTTAGCACTTGTAAAATTGTTTTGCTTAGAATTTCCTCTAGCATTGAACATGTTGGTGAAAAAAAATGAAAATTAAAGCTTTGTATAATTCAGTAAAAGACAGAAAGACCAAATTAGCCTTTGGATCTTTTTAATTAAGTAAGATGTGGTTATCTTAATTAGATAAGTCTACCATTTCTGCAAAACTTTTTTAAGATTTTTGAGATGAGTTTGTCAATATGATTTTGGAAAGAACACCACTCAATCTCTTATTCAATTTTCACTTCTCAATTTTGGCAATACACTATTTTACAAAATAATTACCTTAGGATTTACTTTGCAGTATATGAAACAGCATATGAGAATATGCAAACACACAGATTGTAGAGTAAAAATGTATGTCTGTGTCCATGTTAGTGTCTCTTAACAGGGTGCAGAGGGAGTAGTCTAATGGAATCAGTAACTCAATAGAAGATCCTATTTGCCCATCTAGAAAAGTTTCTGATACTTCATAGTGAGTACCTAAATTATTAAATAAAATTATAGACAAATATTTCAGAGTAAAACAATTGGTTCCCAATAAATATTTATTGATTTCTTTTTTTTTTTTAATGCTTATTTATTTTTGAGAGAGAAAGAGACAGAGCATGAGCAGGGGGAGGGGCAGAGAGAGAGGGAGACACAGAGTCTGAAGCAGGTTCCAGGCTCTGAGCTGTCAACACAGAGCCCGACGCGGGGTTTGAACCCATGAACGATGAGATCATGACCTGAGCCGAAGTCGGACGCTCAACCGCCTGAGCCACCCAGGCGTGGAGAATTGCATTTCAGAATATGATTTCACAGTATGTAAGAGCCCAGGGCTGAACAAAAGAATGAGACTCTCAGTGGTTCATGGCCATCAACCCACATGGATACATGAAACTTGCAAGCTTCTTGGCAAATTCATATGTCTTGTTAATTCTTGGCATGTTCATCACATTTGTAGTGAGATGACCTTTTAAGGAATATGAAGGGGATCCGGTTTTATATTTAAATTATTAAAGTGTCATCAGGATTACCAAACACCATTGTGGTGAATTCTAACTGTGTGCTACATAGAGGCAGGGGGACCACAGAGTTTTTGTTTGTTTTTAAATTATCTACTTAATCATGTATCTATTTCCTTCCTACTAAATTACAAACATCTTAAAATAGGAGGTATGTTTTCCCCACTTCTTTGAATCGCCAATATCTGGCACATTGTCTGATACATGGGAGAATTTTAATTAGTTTTCTAATACAAAATTGTTTTAAGTACAAAAGAAAATGTGTGTGTATTTGTTCATTATACAATAAATGATGCCACATGGATAGACACATGAATAGTAAATACAAAGTAGAATTTTTCCCCAGTGTTTAAGTGTATGTTTCTGGGTTATACTATTTTTATAGAATCCTAAGTACATTTATTTACAAAATCATAGTCATTTCAGCATATTTAAATTTTTTCTCTATGAAATATACCAGGTACTCCATAAAAGTATTTAAATTAACACTTAAGTATTTTTATTAAAAGTTATTCAATTTGGGGTGCCTGTGTGGCTCAGTTGGTTAAGCATCCGAACTCAGCTCAGGTCATGATCTCCCAGTTCATGAGTTTGAGCCCCGCGTTGGGCTCTGTGCTGACAGCTCAGAACCTGGATCCTGCTTCAGACTCTCTCTCTCTCTCTCTCTCTCTCTCTCTCTCTCTCTCTCTCTCTCAAATAAATAAACATTAAAAATTATTTAATTTAAAGTTTACACATTATGTTGTGAGGCTTACATCACTGTAGAAAGTTCATTGCCTGTGTGTGTTCTTATTTCTGTGACATGGAAACATGAACATACTATTTACCATCTTTGTGGCTATTAAAAAAATAGGTGTTAGCTCTGAAATGAAAAAAGCCTGAAAGTTGTCACTCCCATGTTGAAAATAATGAATAGCAAAAACCAAATGATACCGAAACAAACAAACAAACAAACAAAAAACTTAAAATCAACAACTTTTTTTAAACCAGAGAACTAAGTTCATGGGGAAAACACACCAAGTGTAATAAAATTTGAAATAATCTACGTCTAAGCATATCATATTCAGACTGCAGAAAAACAAAGGCAAAGAAAAAAATCTTGAACAAAGCCAGAGGGGAAAATGCATCTTACCAATAAAATAACAAGGATGGGAATTACATTAGATTTCTCTTTACAAACTATGCAGATGAAAAAATAATGTAGTGAATATTTACCGTGTTGAACGAAAAACTATCACCTAAAATTCTATATCCAAAAAAATTACCCTCCAAAAGTGAAGGAGAAATAAGGAATTTTTCAGACAAACAAAAACCAAGGGAGCCCATTGCTAGCAGGCTGCATTATAGGATATACTAAAACAAATAATAATAATTTTTTTAAAAAGTCTTCAGGTAGAAGCAGAATGATATAGGTACGAAACAAGATCAAATAAGGAAAGAACAGTGGAGAAGGAATAAATCAAGCTAAAATAACTTTTTATTTGTCCTATTCTTAATAGATCTAGGAGATAGATTAATTAAAACTATGTGTTGCAAAATACAGGGAGTCCAGTCAATATTTAAGTATAAGCGATGTGCTAAATGAGATTAAATGGAATCAGATAAGCAACCCAATAAAGCCAAAGAGCACCAGAAACGAGGAGAAAAATGAAATAACCAACGTGTGCCATGAATGGAGAACACTGCCAACAGGCTAAAACATTCCTTCAACTCTATCAGTAATTACCGTGTGAAGGCTCTAAATACACCAATTCAAAGACGGATTGTCAGAATTGATAAAAGGTAAGACTTCACTGTATGTTTCCTACAAGAAACCCACAGTAAATATAAAGACTCAGATATGTTACACTAACCAAAGGCTCGCTTGAGTGACTGTTATAATTTTAGGCCAAGAAGACTGCAGAAAGTGGAAAAGGGACTGAAATAAAGAGGGGCGTTACATAACAATAAAGGAACGAATGGGGCGCCTGGGTGGTTCAGTCTGTTAAGAATCCAACTTCACTTCGCTGAGGTCATGGTCACAGTTCTTGAGTCAGGGCCCTACGCTGGGCTCTGTGCTGACAGCTGGGAGACAGGTGCCTTCGGATCCCGTGTCTCCCTCTCTCTCTGCCTCTCTCCCACTCACGCTCTGTGTCTCTCAAAAAGAAATAAACGTTAAAAAAAATTATAATAAAGGAGCTGATTCTCCAAGAAGAAATACGAATTCTTTTTTCTTTAAAACAATTATTTTTTTCATGTTTTATTTATCTTGGAGAGAGAAAAGGGACAGAGCACCAGCGGGGAGGGGCGGAGAGAGACGAGACAGAATCCAAAGCAGGCTCCAGGCTCTGAGCTGCGAGCTGTTTGAGCCGGCGCGGGGCTCAAACTCAAGAGCAGTGAGATCATGACCTGAGCCGAAGTCAGACGCTCAACCTACTGAGCCACCCAGGCGCCCCGAAATATGAATTCTTAACATACGTGCTGCTAACATCATGCATCAGTATGTTGCAGCAAAAATTTATAGATCCTGCAAGGAGCAACAGACAAATCACTATTATAATCGGAGACTCTAGAATGCCTCTGTCAGTCATGACAGATCAAACAGGAAGGGGGATAGCCTCATCTATCTATGTCTATCCATGTCTCTCTCTCTCTCTCTCTCTCTCTCTCTATCAATGTTGTCTTCATGGAGCATACATTCTAAATGGAAAAAAATATGACAATGTTTAGTATATCATATGGTGATAAATGACTTAGAGAAAAAAGCAGGAGAAAGTATGAATTGGTGAGTGAGGTGGTCCGAATTTGAATAAAAACATTAGAAAAAGCTTTAAAGGGATGGTGGTAGTTTAGGAAAGACAATTTGATGGCTGAAACAGTCTGCATGGGTATGTGGGGGAAGAATATTTCAGGCAGAAGAAACAGTTCAAAGGTTATGTACCTTCCTATCGTATCACCCAGGGTTCCTTTCTTAAATGGGATCCCTAAGCAATCACAGTATGTATTTGTCTTTCCTTCCTAACCAGCCTAAAATTTATAATAATGTATGAAGATTTGGTGGAAAACAGATATGTTAGTGAAGCACAAGAAAGGTTTCTTTAGAGAATGGAAAATGGATTTCGTTTCTGCAAATTTGCTGAGCTGAGTGCATCAGGTGATAGGAAGTCAAAAGCCATGATACGCCTTTTTTTTTTTTTTTTTTGGCTTTTTCCCTATCTAATCCCAAACTGTGAGACTATAATTAGATGACACTTCAGCATATCATAAAAGGTTAGATCAGAGGTTCTCTGCCTTTGACCAAATGTCATTTATTATACGACTTATTTAACACAAAAGAGTTTCAATTTGATCTTTAATATAAATTATAGAGATTATAACAGAATAAAGTTTGAGTCTGCAGTATATTACCATTTGCAAAGGTCCTTGTAAAGTTGCCAGTGGAAATCCATAACTCATCTATATGCTTCCTTTGAACACCTTTTTAGAATTGTAGTGAGAATAAGGAAGTTGTAGAGAAATTAAGAATAATGAATAACAATATTTCAAATAGGTGAAAGTAAATTCTACTGAATGCATGATGTATCACCTATGCTAGAAGAACACTTAATCAACATGAGGGTGTTTATGTTTCATAAGCAAGTTAAAAACTTTTTAACCCCCAAAAAAGCATGTAATAACCATTGTAGAATAAATTCTAATGAAGCAACTTTGTGAAAAAATCGTGTTGTTCTTAATCAGGGTTTTGCAAACTTCCAATTTCTAGTGATGGTTTCAAATAAAAATTAACTAAAACTCATTGTTCAGTGATGCTATTATTAGCAAAATCATATTTTCTATTTTTTATGGATACAATTAATAATTATTCAGTGTCATGTCTACCAAACTGAGTAAAACTTTAATAGCGTTTGACAAATGAATGGATGAGTTCCTGAAAACTTGAAAACTTGATTGATTTACTGACCATTGGAAAAAAAAAATGTAGCTGAATTGAAGATGATCTTTCATGTATCACAGACATACTTTTTGAGATCGGTTTTTCCTGTTTTAAGAGGATAGTTTCTACTTGTATTTTTCTCAAATTAAAAAAAAATAATTGACTATCGCCTAAAATTACAGATTTGCTGATCATCGATTATTTAGTATTCAAGATGTTCTAGCTTCCTAATTCTCAAAAATGCTATTCAATTACTTTATGGGATAGAGTTTCATCTTCCTTCAGTATATGGATATTATTCCTATTATATCATAGGTGTTAACCTGAAATACCAGACTAAATCAAGTCTGCATAACTATTAATTTTATTATATATAAAGCTATTTGTTGAATAAGCAATTTCCATTGATGGGGAGAATATGGTTAAGTGTATATTTGATACATTAGTTACCTCTCTAGTTATTATAAAGGATTACACCTATGTATAATGTAGTAAAATACAAATATGTTATATATATATGTATATATATAACATTGTAGCACTTTATTAAGTGCTGCATAAGAAGCCAGATAATGTATGCATTTTTCTAATTGCGACTGATACCTAGATCTTCTTTAAGACTTACTAACTTTTGTGAAAACAACAGTGTCATGATACAGAATTTAATGACATGCTATTAAAGCCTGCTACAATCCACAAATGGGAGAGAAAAAAGACATTTGATCAAGGTCACACCAGGATTAACTCTATTTTTGTAAAAGAGTGCCTGGGGATGTTTAATATCCACACACGGCCGACAAGACCTTGGTTTTACTGTCTCACCTGAAAGACCCTCACAGACTTGATTCTATAATTAATTTACTCCAGAAAGGATGGAGGTGAAGACAGGTGGGATTTGGAAGGAAGTTTAAATTCTACAGCTGTGCACTTGGAAGAACTCAGCAAGACGCAGTTTACAGTCATGTATTCTTGACCTAATGAAAGTATATGTATAATTCACCTGTTTCTTTCATTTCCTCTATTTTTATGACAGGATGTACTTTTGGTGCAAGGCCTCAGCCCAAGTGAGGCTCCCACCCTCCCCCAGAAACTGGGGTGTTATCTTCTTTGATGATGACATTTCAAAGAGATGGTTCCCAGGTCTTTGAGGAAGATATTCCCAGGTTGCTAAGCTGGTGAGAGGCTTATTTAGCTTTTGAAATGATTTACATACATTTCAAAGAGACTGAGGAGGAAGTTATAATTACAAGTTTTCTAAAGTGAATGCTCTAGGAAAATAGAGTGGCGAGAAATCTCTTCCCTAATTTCCAACAGAGAAAATGAAGCCTCTTATTTTTAATTTGTATGTATCCAGACAGCTGTTTTTCCTATTTCCAAATTGTTTTTCTGTGTTTTTTTTTTTATTGTGGTATAAATCACATTGATTTATCTATTTTTACATCAATACAAGCCTCCCAATTTTTGTAGATTCTGAGAAAGTCTTGAAATCCGGTACTATAGTTCAACAAATTTGCTCATCTTTTAAAAGATTGTTTTGACTATTTATGCCCTTTTTATGTTCCTATTAGTTTTTGAATATGGTCATCATTAAAAAAAAAAAAAAAAAAAACACCTGCTGGGATTTTGATTGGAATTTCATTGAAACTATAGATTAATTCAAAAAGTATTGCTAACCTAACAACATTAAATTATCCAATCATGCAGGTGACATATTTTCCATTTATTTGTCTTCTTTAATTTCTCTCAGCAATGTTTCCTAGTCTTCGAAATATCTACCACATACTTTGCTGCATATTTTGTATTTTATGAGGCCAATGTAAATGACATATTTATGACATTTTCCATTAGCTTACTGCTATTAGGCAGAAGCACAATCAATCTATTATTTTGTTGCCCTTGCAATTCACCACCTTACCTAATTCATTTATTACTTCTAATAATTTCCTAGGAATGGACACATACATAATTAATCATCAACAAAAAATGTTTCATTTTTTCTCTCCAATCTTTGTGACTTTCACATGTACTTCTTGCTTGGTTGCATATACTATAAGTAGCAAGCCGAATAGCAACATTAAGAGTGAGTAAGGTTTATGGGTATTAAGGAGGCACTCTTTGTGATGAGCCCTGGGTATTATATGTAAGTGGTGAAGCACTACATTCTACACCTGAAACTCATATCCCACTGTTAACTAACTGGAATTTAAATAAAAGCTTTTAAAAAATGAGTAATTTTTTTTAAAGGGAGTAAGGTAATAATACATAGTATTATTAGTATCAAAGACCTATTAAAATATCAAATTAAAAATATCAAATTAAATATCAGATTAAAATATCAAATTTTAAAAATGCATATCAAAGATCTATTAAAAAAGAGTAGGTGGGGGACACTTGGGTGGCTCAGTTGTTTGAGCATCCAACACTTGATCTTGACTTGGGTCATGATCCCATGGTTTGTGAGTTCCAGCCTCGCATCGGGCTCCTCACTGACACTGTGAGCCTGTTTGGGATTCCCTTTCTGTCTCTCTGCCCCTCCCTCCCTCCCTCCCTCTCTCTCTCAAAATAAATAAAATAAAATAATAATAATTAATAATAATAATAAAAGAATAAGTGGGGGGTAGGCAAGGCACCTGAAGTTGCAAAAGTTAAGAAAGCACTCACCCAGCAATAGCACTGCTAGGAATTTACCCAAGGGATACAGGAGTGCCGATGCATAGGGGCACTTGTACCCCAATGTTTATAGCAGCACTTTCAACACTAGCCAAATTATGGAAAGAGCCTAAGTGTCCATCAACTGATGAATGGATAAAGATGTGGTTTATATATACAATGGAGTACTACTTGGCAATGAGAAAGAACGAAATCTGGCCATTTGTAGGAACGTGGATAGAACTGGAGACTGTTAGGCTAAGCGAAATCAGTCAGGCAGAGAAAGACAGATAACATATGTTTTCACTCATATGTGGATCCTGAGAAACTTAACAGAAGACCAGGGGGAAGGGATGGGGGAAAAACAAAGTTACAAAGAGGGAAGGAGGCAAACCATAAGAGACTCTTAAATACTGAGAACAAGCTGAGGGTTGATGGGGGGTGGGGAGAGGGGAAAATGGGTGATGGGCATTGAGGAGGGCACCTGTTGGGCTGACCACTGGGTGTTGTATGGAAACCAATTTGACAATAAATCACATATAAAAAAATAAATAAATGCTGAGCTAAGCAACAAACTCAAGTCCTGAAAGAAAGAAAGAAAGAAAGAAAGAAAGAAAGAAAGAAAGAAAGAGAAAGCAAGCACTCAGTCCTACCAAATGCAGACCCTATGCTTACAAGACCCTGAAAGTGAGTGCTGCTTTATGAGGCAGATGCTTTTGCATAGGTGGGAGAAAATCAGTGTTTAGTTTACTCCCCTATACCAGAAGTACAGCCATCCTTATGACTGAATTTTAATTCTTTCTGTTACATACGTACATACATACATAAATATGAATCTTTAGTTGCAAACTGATTATTACTTTAGTTTATATTAAGTTTATGTTTAGTTTATATTAGTTTATATTAGGTTTGAATAATAAGTATGTCAAATATTTTGAAGAGGCTCTTATATTTTCAGTCTAAATGTATATATGGTAATAGAACATAAGAGAGTTAGGATCATGATATTCTCCCCCATTTAATGAATATGTCAGATTGTCACGTGTTAGGTTTGGAACAGAACATGGAAATCATCCAAAAATTAAACAACCAAGAAAACAAACAAGCTACTACTTACTAATCTTCTCTTCTAGGCACTGTACCTGTTGGGGTATTATTTTAAATAAAATTTACATTTAAATTCAGTCTTCTCAAGAGCAATTTAAATTAGGTATTATTAATGTCTACTTTACAAGTAAGAAACCTGAGAGTCTGAAAGGGAAAAAAAATCACTCAACTACAACCTCGCGATCAGGTATTGGTGGAGACAATCCTTGATAACAAGTATTTTTATCTTTAATTTTTTAAAATGTTATTGGTGTATCCCAAAGCCTAAAAGAGTGCCTAACAAATAATTGGTACTCAATTCGCATTTGTTAAATGGACAAAATGATTTTGATGCTGGGGTGAAGCTTCATTTCCATTGCTCTTTCTGCTAGTAATGGTAAGTATCTAATAACACATCATAAGTGAAAATAATTGTCATATTATCAGTTATATTTGGGGCATATCAGTTTCTTTGTAGTAAGGTAATGCATTCAGTGTTTGCTTTCACCTTGCAAGTTCATTTGGGGGCTGTGCTGTGCTGACTTCAGCTTATGTTAAGATAAGGTAAAGCTCAGGTGATACAGCTTGAGCCATAATAAATGTTTCCCAGTAGGTAAGCATGTTGTCAGAGTATGAGCCATACTCATCATGCAGGCCATTAGCATGCTAGAATATCTGCTCATGAGCAACAGGTATAGACAAAGTCTTCAGGCTCAAAAGAAGAAAATTGGTCAAAATTAAGCCAGGTTCTGAGAATAGACACAAGAAGAGAATCTAGTATAAAAAATAACAGATCTAAACGGAGAATATAGAAAAAGGGCTCTATCCTGTGGGACCAAAATGAAGCAAATGAGCAGTGGTTCCTATGTCCTGGTTAAACCTAAGAAAGACAATAGCCACATTTTCTGAATGAAGTTGTTGATGGCACTGAGTGCTTCAAGTCAAGACAAATCTTACAACTGGGAGAAGACTGAATCTACAGAGTTGGAACTCACTGGGTTTACTGAAAATAACTGAGTTTTGTCAGAAATAATTTTGGTTTAGATGGCCATTCAAGGGTTTGTTTTCTGTCTAGCATGGGGAAACCCAAGCTGCTCCAAGGGCTCAGTTTAGTGTCTTTGAGCTGTAGTGAAATACATGGCACGCAAAATATGTAATGGCTCCAGGACGCGGGGAGCTTGTGGTCTTGTGTGAGAGACAGACATTGATAAAAGCAGTATCATAATTATGAATGTGTTACGTAAGACTTACAATTTGAGATACATGTTCTGAAAGGAAGCAACAGCTTCTTCTAAGAGTGTGCAACAAAAACACACATCCTGTATTGGGGCTTTTGGGATCTTTCCTGAGAAAACAGCTTTTAAGTTAATGTTGAAGTTATGGATGACCAGATTTCCTAAGAGTTATACAAAATGAGAAGAGAAAAACATAGGATTTAACCTTGAGGAACTCTAGGATATTGTTTCCCTAAGAAAACAAAGGGCAGACAGGTAGGTAGAAAATAAAGAAGAGTCAGTCCATGGAAGTCAAGAGAAGAATTGTTTTCTACAAATTCTCCTTCTGTGAGTTGTCCATTAGAACAATGACAGTTGAGAACAATGATTAGTCTCAACATGGGGGGGGGGGTAGTGACTTTGACCCCAGAGAAACTTGGACACATATGGAAACATTTTTAGTTGTCATCGCTGGGTAGGGTGCTGTTGGCAGCTAGTGGCAAGAGACCAGGGATGCTGCTAAACATTTTATAATACAAAGGAAAGGTCCCCATTACAGGTAGTTGTCTACCCCAATGACAGTGGTACTAAGGATGAGAAACATTAGTGCAAGTTCAAAGAGGATAAAGTAACCACAGGCTGAATGAGGTGAGAGGAAGTCCCAGCTAAGGGAAGGAGAGACAGAAATTAAAATAAGAGCTGCCATCGATGATAGAAATTATAAAGGGCCACCACTGCCAATAGAAGCTGAGACTTAATGCTTTAGGAGACCTCTGACAAAGACAATGATACATAACTTTTATGAAGTTCAGGGGGCACCTGGGTGGCACAGTCCGTTGAACATCTGACTCTTGATTTCACTTCAGGTCATGATCTCACAGTTTGTGGATTCAGCCCCTTGTCGGGCTCTGCACTGACAAAATAAATACCTGAACTTAAATAAGGGAAATTCAGGAAACAGGAGCCATATTTGAAATTTGAAATAGAACAGTCAGCCTTTTGAATTTAGCATTCATGATATGATATTTCTTCATTTTCTTATTGATTTTTTTAGGAAATTCTAGGAATCATTGGATCTATTCATTTACTCCTATTGAGTTTATCAAATTAAAATAGACTACAAAGATAAATTGGTGTTAAAGGCCTTAAAAATCTATAACAAGACTTTAACTTGATTCTAGAAAGAGATAATATTCACAATTATGCCATGTATTGAGTTCATTGATTAAATACTTACTGAGCCCATCCTATGTACTACATGTTCTAGGTTATGAGGCTTCAACAATCAGCAATATTGACAATGGCCTTTTTCTCTTGAAGTATAAATTCCAGATGGGAAGAAAGAGATACGAAAAAAGTGAATTGATATGTAAGATAATATCAGGGAGGGACAGGTTCTATAAAACCAAGGAAACTAAGCAGTATAGAGGCAGTCCCTGATCATTGACATGAGAGTAACTGAGTTTTTGAGCTAGGTAGGGAAATGGGGTGATATCTTTGATTTGGGAGTGAAGTTATTGGTCATGTAAAGACCTACACCATGCTCATGTCAGTAAGTTGTTGAAGGAGGTAAAGAGAACATGTGAGGAGGAAAAGGAATTACACAATGTGTTAATGGATCATATTTGTGATATTAAAGTTTTCAGGAATGGTCCCAGAAGTGCTGGAAGGGAATCTAGTCATTTAATCCATGTGGAGAAAGAACTAGTTGATTTGGTAGCTAAAAGTAATAAATAAAAGTAGTAAATGTTACAACTTAAAGTCATAAGCTTAAATATATATATATATATATATATATATATATATATATATATATATATAGTGTTTGAAGAAATATGTTAAGGGGCATATGTTAATCCATATTTAATACTTGTGTTTATTGTGCAATTCGTCAGTATTTGTGCAGAATTAAATTCTCACTCATGGATCCCATTTCAAATAAGAATTTTTAATAGATATTGACAGGAAAATTTTGAAAGCTACATCACTCTGAGAAGCTTAACTAGTAGTTGGGTTTTTTTTTAAGACAGAGAAGATATTTTAAATTTTTGGTAAAAAAATGTCATTTTGGGGTTCATTGGCTATACATTCTTCTAGAGTATAAATGATTTTATGGTTATTGGAGCGAGTGAATTGACAGTTTCCTGAGGTTTGACTATCTGGAATTGTTCTGGAAATTTATCTCTCAGGCTAAATAGTGTGGCACCATAATTATTGAGTTTAGATGAGGGAGAGGCAACAAGGACACCCTTGAATAAATGAAATGTCAAAGCAGGGTTGAAGGCAACAGTCATGCCTAGCATGGAGGAAATCCTTAATGACACTTTTTACAGAGTTCAAAAAAATCATTGCAATTCCCTTTAACTGACAACAAGAAGAGGAATCTGTCAGCTAGAACACTTAAGGCTAGCCAACTAAATTGGTTTGAGGCATCCTGAAGGAAACCAAATCTAATCTAATCAATAATACTGACACACCAAAGAGATGTACATAGGAGCAATTTTCAAAACAAGGGGTGATATAAATTTGGAAATGTATCATAATTCTTCTTTTTAAGTTTCTGATAATAAGTAAAATTTAAATAAATATTTGTATTCATTCACGTTCCCTTCAATTTTAGCAAGTAATTTATTTTGTTGGCGGTGATCCCTTTGAAGGATAAATGACTTAATGTGTGTGTGTGTGTGTGTGTGTGTGTATTTCTCAACACACACACAAATACACACACACACACACACACACTCCTGTATAATA